>NW_007251189.1:2606-105472 GCF_000164805.1 Carlito syrichta | reverse complement strand
TTTTTTGATTTTATTGTAGAGATGAGGTCTCACCTGCCCAGGCGGGTCTCGAACCCGTGGGCTCAGGCAATCCACTCACCTCAGCCTCCCAAAGGCGCGGGATTACAGGCTGAGCCACTGGGCCCGGCTAACACTATCTTTTAAAGTAAAATATCAGGTGTACTTTCTACAAAGTTGCCAGTGAGCCTTTCTCCTGAACTTATAATTCAAAAGGTTCCATTGAGGCTTTGAGGTCTGGCAGCATTTCCATTGATATTGATCTAGGTGAAACAAGCCAGGGTGGAAAGAGCAGTTGGAAATGGCAATTGATTTATTCAATAAATATTTTTGGAGCTGTTATGTGCCAGGTGCTGTATTAAATTCTGTGAGTACCTTGAAGAAATGACAAGGATTCTGGTTACAAGAAACTTACTGTCTACTGGAGATGAGCCCTTACATAAAGTAGAATGTGAAATACCACAGAGGAATATGGGAACTCTGAAGAGAAGATTTGTTATTCCCAGATTCCGGGATCTGAGATGACTACATGAAGAGATGACAGGCTGGACATGATGGTTCACACCTATGATACCAGCATTTTTGGAGGCCAAGGTGGGAGGATCTCTTGAGCCCAGGAATTTGAGACCAGTCTGGACAACATAATAGGACCCTGCCTCTTAAATAAATACAAAAAAAGAGATAACAGTTGAAATAAACTGGAAAATATATATTGGATTTGGACATGCAGAAATGGGCAGGAAATAAAATAAAGGCCCTTCAACCATTATAGAGCACTGTATCTTTTAGGGAAGAGCTATAGAGAGGCTGCTGCCATGGTCCTTCAGGTATATGGACAAACAAGTGATATTGCCACTTGTTTGTCAACTTATGTCATATGTAATACATATGTCTTATGTTTAAATTATGTATTACTAATTGCAAAAGGGTCAAAAGAAATTACAAGACAAATAGTCTTATTAATTAAAACTGACACATAATGTACATATTTATGGTGTACATAGTGATGCTACCATACAATTTACAGTGATCAGAATGGGGTAATTAGCATATCCATAATTTCAAACATTTATCATTATTTTGTTGGGACTTTCAATATCCTCTCTTCCAGTTATTTGAAAATACATATTATTTTTAATTGTAGTCAGCCTGCAGTGCTACGGAACACTAGAACTTATTCCTCTTATCCGATTGTAATTTTGTATTTTTTAACATGTTTCTCTTTATTCCCCCTTCCTTCTACACTTTCCAGCCTCTAGTAACCTCTGTTCTGCTTTTTACTTCTATGAGATCAACTTTACTTTTTTTAGCTTTTACATGTAAGTGGGAAAATGTGGTGTTTAACTTTTGGTGCCTGGCTTATTTCACGTCACATAATGTCCTCCAGTTACAGTCATGTTGCTGTGAATAACAGAATTTCATTCTTTTTAATGACTGATTTGTATTCCGTTGTGTATATATGCCAGATTTTCTGTATTCATTCATCTGTTGTTGGACACTTGGGTTGATTCTATGTCGGCTATTATTGTGCATAGTGCTGCGTTAAACATGGGGGTGCACATATCTCTTAGATATGCTGATTTCTTTTCCTTTGGATAAATGCATAGTAGTGGGATTGCTAGATTATAAGGTAGTTCTATTTGTAGTTTTTTTTGAGGAATTTCCATACTGTTCTCCATAGTGACTGTTCTAGTTTATATTCCCACCAATAGTGTATAAAAGTTTGTTTTTCTCCACATCTTCACCAACATTTGCATTTTTTGTTTTTTTAGTCATAGCCATCCTAACCGGGGTGAAATGATATCTCACTGTGGTTTTGATTTCCATTTCAATGATGATTAATGATGTTGAGCATTTTTTCATATATTTGCTAACCATGTGTATGTCTTCTTTTTTTTTTCTCTTTGAATTGTTATTTAAAATTGTGGGGTACAACTCGGCTAGGTATACAAATATTCACCATGCAGGTACCCTTATCGATGAGGTGTGCTCCCCCCAGGCAGATATCGACTACTGTCAACCCCACCTCCCCACCTCTTCACCCCCCATCCCTGCAGTTTCCCGCCATTTTCAGTCCTTTTCTTATAGTAATACAGTAGTTGTTCAAGGTCCACTTATGAGTGAGAACAAGTGATACTAAGCTCTTTGTTTCTGTGAGAGATCACTCAGTTGTATGTCTTCTTTTGAGAAACACCAGTTTGTATCAGATACTTATACTTTTTTGTGTATTTTACATATGAGTGGTTCAAAGTTTATGAATTAAAGCTATGAATGTAAAAGTATAAATAAAAGGGGACAGATATAATAAACAGTAGCAATTAAGTTCTGTTTGTTTTATCTTCTTAAGACTTTCTTGAATCTGCTTGTTTTTCCTCATGTTCATTGCCACTATTCAATTTTGTGTAGATAACTCTCATTTAGGACTCTCTGCCTCTAGTCCTTTATCTTTCATTTTGTTCTCCATCCTACAGAGTAAAATTTCTAAAACACCCAATCTGATTATGTTTCTCCTTGCTTTAGACTGCTTCAATGACATTGCATTGCTCTTAAGATAAAATTTGAATTCTGTTACATGATTTGCAAGGTCTTCTATGATCATCTTATCGGGTTTGATGTGTGTGATCAAAGAGTAAAATTAATATAAGCCACTGAAAAAAATCAGTTGAATATTATGTTATGGGTGGTAGGCAGCAATAGATAATATATTTACTCTGACTATATTTTGTTCGACACTTTTTTTGGCGGGGAGCAGAGTCTTGCTCTGTTGCCAGGGCTGGAATATGGTGGTACAGTAATAGCTCACTAAAACCTGGAACTTCTGGGCTCAAGAATTTTTAAAGAATTCTTGGCTAATTTTTTGTAGAGACAGAGTTTCACTAGTCTTGAACTCCTGGTCTCAAGCAATCTTCCTCCTTAGCCTCCCAAAGTGCTGGGATTATAGATGTGAGTCACCTTTCCCAGCTAGTTGTTTGACACTTTTCTTATCCTGTTGCTCACATGAGTCATTTAGCTGAAGCTTACTTTATAGAATAGATAGATTTTAAAAATATTATCTGTAAAGTGAATTTCTGTATTTTAAGTCTTTTCCACACTAAATTTTATTATAAAATTAGAAATTAATCCTTCTGTAAGGACTGTTGACCTAGATATAAAAATAAATGTAAGCTTTCAAATACCATATGTTGAAAGGAAATAAAAATATATCAATTTAACTCATGTTTTAATATGTAAATAAATATTTAATATATAAAATTGAATCAGAATTATTTCTATTTTTAATATAATTAAAGTTCAAACTAGAAATAGGAAGATGAGATGGATAGGAATGGAGTATAGTCCTTTAAAAATTTTTGATAAATAAGAATTTAAATGAATGAATAAAAATCTCATCACAGTGATGCCAATTACTTCATTGGATATAATACAGCAGAATGAATAATCTTCTATTTTATCAAACTTCAAGTCTCAATAGTTTTCAGAAGGATAGAATGTGATTTTCTTTTTTTTTTTCCGAGTTGGAGTTTCACTCATTCGCCCAGACTAGAATGCAGTGGCCGCTCCCCACCACCGCAGCCTCGACCTGCTGGGCTCCAGCAATCCTTCCGCCTCAGCCTTCCAAGAAGCTGGAACTACAGGTGCGCACTACCACACCCAGCTAATTTTTTTTTGATTTATTGTAGAGATGAGGTCTCACCAAGTTGCCCAAGCGGGTCTCGAACCCGCGGGTTCAGGCAATCCACTCACTTCAGCCTCCCAAGACACGGGATTACAGGCCGAGCCGCCGAACCTGGCTAGAATGTGATTTTCATATTTTATTTCTTGTTACTTTTATTTTATTTTACTTTATTTTATTTTTTGAGTCAGAGTCTCACTCTGTTGCCCAGGCTGGAGTACAGTGGCACACTCATAGCTACTGCCGCCTTGACCTACTGGGCTCAGGGAAATCCTTCTGCCTCAGACTTCAAAATAGCTGAAACTATAGGCACACGCCACCATACCGGGCTAATTTTTTTAGTTATTGAAGAGATGAGGTCTTGCCAAGTTGCCCAGGCTAGTCTCGAACCCCTGGGCTCAGGCAGTCCTCTTACCTCCACCTCCCAAAGTGCTGGGATTACAGGCATGAGCCACCATACTGGGCTAATTTTTTTTATTTACTGTAGAGATGAGGTCTTGCCAAGTTGCCAGGCTAGTCTCGAACCCCTGGGCTTAGGCAATCCTTTACCTCCACCTCCCAAAGTGTTGGGGTTACAGGCATGAGCCACTGTGCCCAGCTTGTTTCTTGGTACTTTTAGATGTTGTTGACTTTAGGATATACAAGTTGATTTAGGTAGAAGAGTGAGTGACATACAGAAAAAACAACAACCAAAAAACCCATGTAATGATTTTCTTTCTCCCTTTCTTGCTCTGTTTCTTGAGATAGGGTCTTGCTTTGTCACCACATAGGAATGTAGTGGCATGATCATAGCTCACTGTACCCTCAAACTCCTGGGCTCAAGTGATCTTCCCATGCTTAGCCTTCTGAGAAACTAGGACTACAGTTGCATGCCACCATGCCTGGTTGATTTTTTAATTTTTTGTAGAAAGGAGGTCTCGCTTATGTTGCCCAGCCTCGTCTTAAACTCCTGGGCTCAAGCAATTCTTCTGCCCCAACCTCTCAAAGCAGTGGAATTACAGGTGTGAGCTACTGGGCCCAGTCCAATGCAATAATTTAAAAACAACATTGACTTTAGCAAATGGCATAACACATTTTTGGGCACTTATTCAAGAGAAATAGCGTACTGGGAGAGTAATATTATAGATATGTTACTAAGATAAAAGTCAAGTTGTTCTGAATTTCAGTGTGATGATTTTATTCATTCATTTAAATGTTTGTTTTCAATATTTTTTAAAGGTCTATACTCCATACCAAGCACAGTAAGTAAGCCTTGGACAAAGAAGTCAGTTCTGACTTTCTCAGAATTTATAATCTTGTGTGGAGGTAGGTGGGAACAGATAATAATTAAGTAGCTAATAAATAAGAAAGTTAATTTTTTATCAAGGTAAATCTCTGAAAAGAAATTAGACAGTAGGAGATGATAGGACTATGGGGAAGTGGTTATTGTGTATAGTCTGGCCAGAAAAGGACTTTCTAAGGACGGAGCAGAGACCTCTACGATGAGAAAGAGCCGGAGAAATAAAGGACTGGGAGAAGAGTGTTTCTGGTTGGGGGACAGTAAATGCAAAGGCTGGAGGTAGAACTAAATATGGCATGTTTACAAGAATCTCAGGGACAAAGGGGAGATGTAAAGTGGACAAACTGGGAAAAGATCACAGTAAGCCATATGAGCCGAAGTATGGATTTTGCATTTTGATATTTAAATAAAATTATTGGATACCTGCTATGCCAAATACCATCTTCAGGGAGTTTATAGTCTAGTAGAAGAGACAAACAAACATACAAAGAGACAATGGCAAATTCAAATGTGATACATTTGAAAATAATTTATTTTTGCCTTCTATCAGTGGTTCTCAGTTCTGGCTACAAAGCAGAGAAAGGTACCATCCCTAAAATTTCTTATTTTAATTGCAATAGGCTTGGGTCAGGCCTCCAAGAATTTAAGAAGCTGTACAGGTGATTCTAATGTCATGGAGGTTGTGAACAGCTGAAGACAAAGGCTTGATTCCAGTGGGCAGATGTTGGTAGTTTACAGTTAGTTTCACTCAAGAAACCACACGTACAGCACTCTGGAAAGTTTCTCTGAAGATCAAGGCTAGATTCAAATAGCACATACAATGTCCAAAGGTTCATATTTATAAAGAAGTTTGTTTAAAGGATAATCACAGAGCCGGACATGGTGGCGCATGCCTGTAATCCCAGCTACCTGGCAGGCTGAGGCAGGAAGATCACTTGAGAATAGAAGTTGGAAGCCAACATGGACAGCATAGACCCTCCATCTCCTAAAAGCGAAAACAAAAACAAGGATAATTACAGAGCAAAGTGACTTGATGAATCTTGTGTAAAGAAAAAAATTAAAAAGCAGCTTTTCGTAGAAAATGATACAAGAAGAAAATCAGAAGTACCATACATATTCTATAGGATGAAGCTACCAATTTAACAGTCAAATTATTGAGTTCTGATGGTTAGCCACTATTTAATGGTATAAACAGTGTGAGACATCTGCCCTACAGCAAGGGTGGAACAAAGAGAGTGCTAGAAATGCTAGGGGTGTTTTTTGTTTTTTTTTTAATGGAATTCTGGCAGATGCTGTCTCCTGCAATCCAATGATTCACTCCATGATTTGTAGGATTGTTCCTGGGACATTCACACAAAATAAACAACAGGGTTTAATCAGTCTTTACTATTTCTCTTATTGCATACTCTGAGGAAACTACGGCAGTGACAAATTATATTTGGGTCATTGTCATACCCCGAAATTAAAATTGGGGTACTACTAATTCTGTTTACAAAAATATTAAATAAATAACAGTACATCTTAGTGAAAAATTAGAGGCAACACCTCAAGAATAACTCTTCACCTTACTTTTTTTTTTTTTTTTTTGAGTCGAAGTCTCACTCTGTAGCCCAGGCTAGAGTGCAGTGGCACGCTTATGGCCACCACAGCCTCAACCTGTTGGACTCAGGTGTCCCTTCTGCCTCAGGCTTCCTAGTAGCTGGAACTACAGGTGTGCACTACCACACCTGGCTAATTTTTTAATTTATTGTAGAGCCGAGGTCTCACCAAGTTGTCCAGGTTAGAACCCCTGGGCTCAAGCAGTCTTCTTGTTTCCACCTACCAAAGTGCTGTGATTACAGGCATGGGCCACTGCACCCAGCCATACCTTAGGTTTGACAATAGAGTTGAACAGAATGTACATAATATATTGAGTTCATTCTGATGTCTCAATTTAATGTACACACTCTGTTGTTGCTGTGTTGTATATGTGTGTGTGTGTGTGTGTGTGTGTGTGTGTGTGTAGGAAATAGTTTGGATAATTTAAACTTATATTCTGCTCATTCTATTTGTATTTCATATTTTATGTATTACATTACTGTAGTTTTATATTAAAACTTTTTTTACATTTTACTAAATTACCTTTGGTAAAAATCTACTAAAGAGATGCCAGTAAAAAATGAGCATCTCTAATCTGTTACCATATAGTACTCCAGTCTTATCATTCCACTTCTCAGAGACCATTTCAATTGCCTATGGAATTACACGTATACTTTTCTCTCAGTGATCTCTAGGACAGTGGTTTCTAAACTTTTGAATTTGATGTACTTGTAGAATGTTAAAATAAGGTTGGGAAAGTCATGTATGTTTGCAAATGTTTTATTTTCCCAAGTAAGGCCATTAAGGAAAACAAATACCACTTAATAGAATCATTTCACTTAAAAAGTGTTAACTCTAAAAAAGTAAGCACTCACTGCTTTAATATTTCTTCTGAGCCTAAAGTTGTATTTTATTTTATTATGTATTTATTTATTTATTTATTTTTGAGTTGGAGTCTCACTCAGTCGCCCAGACTGGAGTGCGGTGGCTGGAGCGGCCACTGCAGCCTCACCTGCTGGGCTCCAGGGATCCTTCTGCCTCAGCTTTCCGAGTAGCCGGAATTACAGGCATGCGCTACCACGCCCGGCTGATTTTTTAATTTATTGTAGAGATGAGATCTCGCTGCCCAGGCAGGTCTCGAACCCTAAAGTTGTATTTTAAATGCTGATTGTGTAAAAGTATAGTTACCTCTCCACATTTCTTTTTAATAATTGCAACCATATTTAGCAGAATAATAAGTGTGCCAGGAAAATATTTTAAAATTGATATTGTAGTTGTTTTAGACTCACATGATACCTGAAAGCATAGCAGTAGCTACTCAATAAAGGTTTATTGAAAGAGTCAGTGAATAAATGAATGAATGTTTTTTGTAAGTATATCCAGGGAGTTTGGACACTGATTTCCAGCATTTTGAGCAGATAGCTATGATCACCAGAGCCTGACGAATGGATTCTTGCCAATATCTATCACTGTGTTGCTATAAAGAAAACAACCACATTCAATGGAAATATGGAATTTTTATTACAAATGGTTGTGTTTCTGCTATTGATTAATTAGCTCACCTTACATAGATAATTTTGAATAAGGACATAAACACTTTTCAATTTAATTTTCACTCTTATACTTGAATATGAACTGATCAGTAAATTTGTAAGCAGTTTTGATACCCTTCATCTATTTCATTGTCCCCTAAATACAATAATCTTTTCTTAACTACCTAACCCCTTACCATTGAAAAGTTGATGTAAAAAGTTAGGTAACTTCTTAGGGAAATGATACACATGTTAAAATATTTCCCAATTGTGCTTTGATCTACTTCATTGATTGTTAAATTGGATACAAGGACTTCGCTTATTATTATTTTATTGAATGTTATAGCAATTAGAATCAAGAAACCACAAGTGGATATAGGACCCGCCCTCAATTTTAAAAAATTGTGATAATACTAGCACACTGATAATATTTAAATTATATAAAGGTATATAAAATAAAAACAAAACACACACCCAAGCAAAACTCTCCTGACCGTCTCCTTTTCCCATTTATGACAATTGTTCTTGCTTACAATCTGGTGTTTTATTCCAACACACACATACATACAGACCAATATTTATACAATTCTACTTTCAAAAACTGTGGTAAGAAGCACATAACATAAATTTACCATTTAACCATCTAAATCATTTTAAATATTCAGTTCAGTAGTGTTAGATATAGTCACATTATTGTGCACCAGATCTCCAGAACTTTTCATCTTATAAAACTGAACTATGTTCATTCAACAACTCTACCCCATGTCTCTCTCCTCTCATTCCTGGCAACTATCATTCTACTTCTTGTTTCTATGAATTTGACTACTTTATACTTTTTTTAGAGGCAGTATCTCACTCTGTCACCCAGGCTGGAGTGTGTGATCATAGTTCGCTGCACCTTTGAACTCCTACGTTAAAGCAGTTCTCCTGATCAGCCTCTCTATGGGGATGCACCACCATGCCCAGCTAATAATTTTTAAAAACAATTTTTTTCAGAGACCCGATCTCACTATGTTGCCCAGGCTGGCCTCAAACTCCTGGCGTCAAGTACTTCTCCCATATTAACCTTCTGAGTAGCTGGGATTGCAGGTATGAGACACTGCACCTAGCTATATTTTTTAAAAAACAAAAACAGGATCAATCTACAATGCCTGTTAGGTAATTTGCTTTAAAAAAAAAATTAGATCATATATGAAGACCTTTCTTCCATGCCCTCATTTTTTTAAAAAGTAAAATTGATTTGCTTTCAGTTTCCAATCCATTAATTTTCTATGATTATAAAAATATATTTTCATTATAAAGTATTTGGAAAGAAATGAAAATTGTTAGAAACCAGAAAAAATTACCTACAGTGTCTTCAAACTAGAAGGCACCACTGTTGTTATTTGGCACATTTCTTCTTTTTTTAATCTACTTTTCTTTCCTGAATTACTCTTTAGATTATAAAAGCACATTCAATTTGGTATCCTTCCTTTTTTACTTAGCATTATAGCATAAGCATTTTGGCTTGTCACTAAAACATATTTGTATGCATTTTTTTTTGAGTCAGAGTCTCACTGTGTCTCCCAGGCTGGAGTGCAGTTACATGATCACTGCAGGCTGGAGTGCAGTTACATGATCACTGCAGCCTCCACTTGCTGGGTTCAGGTGATCCTTCAGCCTCTGTCTTCCAAGCAGCTGAAA
Organism: Carlito syrichta; assembly: GCF_000164805.1. Classification (NCBI taxonomy): domain Eukaryota; kingdom Metazoa; phylum Chordata; class Mammalia; order Primates; family Tarsiidae; genus Carlito; species Carlito syrichta. The sequence goes on along the minus strand of NW_007251189.1, from coordinate 95,730 downwards.
CTACAGGCATGCACCACCACACTCAGTTAATTTATTGTAGAGACATGATTTTGCCAAGTTTCCCAGGCTGGTCTTGAACCCTTGGACTCAGCCTCCCAAAGTGCTAGGATTACAGGCATGAGCCACCATGTCTGGCCACATAATCTTTAATAGCTGCATTCTTTCCATTACCATTATTTGCTTAAGCATTCCTTTTGCTGGACTCTTAGATCGTTTCTGACATTTTGCTATGACAAACATCTTTGACACGTCTTTGGGGGTAGTCAACATTTTGCATTGCTTTCCAAGGATAGACTCCCAGAACTAGTAAAACTGGGTCAAAGGTAAGATTATTCACAGGCCTCTTGATTCATATAACCAAATTGTTTCCATAAAGTACCAATTTACTTTCAAAATGAAGTGGACATAATTGTCTAAATTGTTGCACATCGGTCAACATTAAGAATAAAAATAAACCTCGGAATAAAAATAAACCTATATCAATTTAAAATTTGGAGATGGTATTTTATCATTTTTAAATACTTTAAAATACAGAGATTGCTCTCCTTTTTATAGTGACCTATATATTTTATACTTTATCAAGTTCCCTACATAGAATCTAGCACATATGGAAAGAAAGCTAACAAATTTAACATCTGACATCTTTGAATGTAAATACTTTGTGTGAACTTGAAATATGTAACTGGCTGATAGTAGTGGGGTAATGTTTGTAACTGGAATAGCATCCTCATGTATCAGAGTACAAACATTGTTTAAATTATACCAATTTAATACCTCTCTACCACTGTTTCTATGGAACAAAAATTGCACTATATAAGTTTAAAAACATAAAAGCCTTTTGAAATAGCACAACCAGGAAAATCTTGCATAAACTCTTACAATAAAGAAGCTAGTAAAATCCAGTTTTATTGTGAAGTAAAGAACAAGCAGTTTTATTTAAATTGTTGAAAAACATTTCCATTTGGTTTTAATGTCTTCAAATGATACATTTCCTACTGTTAATAGTAATAATCCCTATGTTGAGTAACATTCTTGTTAAAGTCATAATAGATCTCTAGTCACTCACTTAACAGCTTGAAGGTACACTTTTTTACACAGTAGAATTGTAATCTTTGCTGCTATATTTCTTTAATGACTTGTGAAAAAGCAGAATTTTATAAGTTTCTCATTACAGTTGGTGAACCCCTGGAATTACTACCATATGTTTAGAAGACATTATTTATTTATTTATTTATTTATTTATTTATTTATTTATTTATTTATGAGATGGGAATATCACTATGTTACCCAGGCTAGACTCAAACTCCTGGACTCAAGTAATCCTCTCACCTCAGCCTCCTGAGTAGCTGGGACTACAGGCATATGCCTGGCCTAGGACTTTAAATTTTCTTTAAAGAAATTATTTTCTTTATAATTGCAAATTCTAACTTTGGCCCATGGTAATAATTTTATTTATTTTTATTTTTTATTTTTATTTTTTTGAGTCAGAGTCTCATTCTGTTGCCCAGGCTAGAGTGCAGTGGCATGATCATGGCATCCTCGATCTGCTGGGCTCTGGTGATCCTTCTGCCTCAGCCTTCCAAGCAGCTGGAACTATAGGCACATGCCGCCATACCCGGCTAATTTTTTGCTTTTTTGTAGAGATGAGGTCTCACCAAGGTGCCCATGCTGGTCTCGAACCCCTGGGCTCAGGCAATCCTCTTGCCTCCAGCTCCCAAAGTTCTGGGATTACAGGCATGAGCTGCCGCGACTGGCTAGTATTATGTTTTTACAAGTTATACTATGCTTCTCACTGAAGATTTGTCAAGATGTTGCTTTGATATTTAGCAAAGTGTTTTAATATACTAACAGTCTAACCTAAATTCCACAGTCAATAATCTCAGTTACAATCCAGGAATACATTTCTATCACATCAAAATGTAATGTATTATATATACTAGAGAAGTAAACTAACTGAACCGGGTCATTATAACATATTAGTTTACATTCATTTCTCATTTTTCACTGAAGGCTCTTAATATAAATATACTTTATGGATATTTTCCTATTTAAACAATTATTATTATTCATTTTGAAGGAGAAATAGAGGTGATAGATGTTAAGTGCCTTGGGCCATAGAACTAAGAGGAAGATACTAACATTGCTGATTCAGTCTTTATCCATTAGACCAAACTGTTAGTATATAATGATATATAACAGTTGTTAACCTTTTGAGGCCTCTGGAAAATACACATGTGCATATGAAAGGGAGCATGTTATAAAATCAATACAAAGCTAAACCAAGATGTGATTAAGAAGGAGCTCATTAAAAAGGAAGCATTGATAATGATAGTATTTTTCATTGTTATCTCAGTATGCTTGCAAAGTATCACCTTAGATAAATATTGTAATTTTATTTTCCTTTTCAAAATGCAAAATGGATATTTTAAAATTACATTACTTAACAACTACTCACTTGTGTATGAAGTATATTGCTGTTTGTAGATTTAAGGCTTTGCTCACAACTGCTTTACACAATTACTGTATATACCTATATATGTACACACACACACATATATATCCTTTTCTATGGAGTTTTATAAATTTATTTTACATTGAGATTTAAGTAATGCCCTAGGGATCTAGTTGAATTGAAAATTCATAAATTCAGACAAAATCTAGGCATTCTTATAATCTGTCACATACTGGGACCGTTTTGTAACCCAGACATTTTTTGTTAAACTCTCTTGCTTTCATACTGAGAACCTGCTGGAATTATGTAATTAATTCATTAGGCATAGATGTGAAAGGAGAACAGCAATACAGTAATTCTCAGTGATGTGTCAGAATAGAATCAAGTATGAAATGGCCACTTGGGGCAGAACTGGCAGGGTGGGAAGGAATAAAACTGTAATTGATCTGAAGATTTTTGAAATGGTCATTATCATGAGAGACTCTGGATGTGTTAGAGAGAAAGTCCAGGTTGATGGGCACTCCATGGTATGTGAGGTGGATGCTATGTCAGTAAAATTGTATGTACCTCGAAAGTCCTGTATGAGGATAATGGTGTTCCTCAACAGGCACACAAAGCACAGATGATTCAGGAGCACGTGGTATTTGAAAACCAACACGATCAGTTTGGCAGTAAAAAACTCTTGCCTCGGGATTTAGGAACTGCTGCAGGATTCTCTTCCCTGGGAGGGGCCTGACAAGAGTATGGCAAGGTCCCAACCCCCAAGGACTGAAGTACCAATCCAAGTTCAGGGAATGAGACCATCAAGGATTTGCTGATCATAAATGGAGATCTGGATGGACACTGATAACCTGTGGAATGAGAACAAAGTGGTTTTGACAGGACTGGGCTAGTTAAGCCAGTCAGAAGGGATACGTTGAGGTTGGGTCCACAGTGTTGAGTTAAAACTCATTAAATAAGTGTTGTCTAAGGTCAGCATTGTTTGTAGAGACAGGAATCAGAGTTGAGCCCACAGGGTAGGGGATGAGTATGAGTATAGAAAGCTGTTGAAATCAAATAACTTGAACTGTGTGGAGGGTGAGAAAGAATGGGAAACCTAGCAGGAGTGAATTGTCTGGATGTGACTGAAATACACTGGATATTTTTAATATTCTTTACAACCCAAAATGGAAAGTCAGAAAATTCCTTAGTTTCAGGTATACTTAGGCTAAAAATTACCCGAGACTTTTCAGTAAAGATGGACAAGTATTAGGGCAAAATAATACAATTCATATACCAACTGTGCAAAAGCTCCAGTTGTCATCCTAAGTGAGCTTGTGCTAACAATGAAACCAGGCCGTTGTTTCATTAAGCACTGGTCAGGCCATGTGTTCTTTGAGCTATAGCCACCATGTTTTCTTAGCTTTGGCTCCCCTTCCCTACCTTGGGAAGGTGAATCTCTTCTCTTTCTCTCTCCCCCCTCCCCATTTACTTTCTAAATAAACTATATTTTCCTATCTAAAAAACAAAACAATGAAACCAGCTTTTTATTTTTCCTGGAGTAATTTTTTTCTTCTAAATTGTAATTATTAAATCACTAAATAGTACCATAGATATTAATAATCTGGAAACCATCTGGGGGGGTATATGGGAATTCTTTACTATTTTTTCAATTTTTCTACAAATCAAAAACTACTCTAAAATAAAAATTTATTTATAAAAATAAAAAATCACTAAATAGTGCTCATAAAAATGATATGCATGATTTGTTTTTCCATCTTTTGATCTCCATTTTCTTGTGCTATTTGATGGACCTAAACCTAATTGTTGATGTCAGTAGTGCTCTGACCAGGCAGAGAAATTTTTAAATAATTGCACACTTACAGTTGGTGACTACTATTTAATTTCTTGCCCAAATTAGGACACTTGTGAGAGTAAAAGGAGATGCTATTAATAATTAAGGTAAGACAACAAATCAGAACTGTCACAAGCAAACTAGGATAAGTGTTCACTCTAGTATTGGGATGTAATTCTTCTTGGTTCTCTAACATTTATGCATGTCTTGTGAGCAGAGGCACTGCCAGCCTATTATTCCAGACTTTTTTTCATGAATGTTGGTATAGCAAACAGCCTTGGTAGAGAAAATGTCTTTCTCTGAGTAGAAGAAAAAGATTGGAGTTTTCTTTTCTTTTCTTTTCTTTTTTTGAGTTGGAGTCTCACTCTGTCGCCCAGGCTGGAGGGCAGTGGCCGCTCCCGGCCACCGCAGCCTCGACCTGCTGGGCTCCGGCGATCCTTTTGCCTCAGCCTTCCAAGTAGCTGGAACTACAGGCGCGCACTACCATGCCTGGCTAATTTTTGATTTATTGTAGAGATGAGGTCTCGCCAACTTGCCCAGGCGGGTCTCGAACCCGCGGGCTCAGGCAATCCACTCACCTCAGTCTCCCAAGGCGTGGGATTACAGGCTGAGTCACCGAGCCCGGCTAAGATTGGAGTTTTCTAAGCCCAGGGCTCCTTTTCTGTAATACAATCCTCCGTGTGTACAGGTGTCTTCTGGCCTCTCTTATGTTACCCGGTGGGAAGTGGGGCTTGAACTACTGGCACAAGAAAATAGTCTGGGTGCACTGGCTCACATCTGAAATCTCAGTGCTTTGAAGGGCTGAGGCAGGAGGATCGCTTGAGATTAGGAGGTCAAGAACATCCTGGGCAATATAACAAATAACAAATAAAAATAAAAATATCCAGGGGTGGTGGTCTGTGCTTGTAGTACTAGCAACTTGGAAGGCTGAGGCAGAAGGATAGCTTGATTCCAGGAGTTTGAGGCTACATGAGCCATGATCATGCCACTGCACTCCAGTCTGGAAGCACAGTGAGAGCCATACGAAAAATAAAAGCAAGCAAGTAAACAAACAAACAAAAACAAAAAAAAAAGAAAATGAAGGTGTTCTGGCTGTTGCTATGAATAATAACCTTTGTCTCTCCTTGTCTTCTTTGTCTCTCCTTGTATCTTATGTCAGCATCCATGAAACTGGCAGACAGACTTGTTAGTTTGCAAATAGGGTAGAGTCTCAAACCCTTCACAGTTCTTGCCACCTGGTACAATTATAAATCACTGTGTAAGCCTAAGGTTTTACTGCTCCTATTGCTATTGTTGTTCTTATTAATTTAGTTGAAATTTTATTCTGTACATCCAAAAAATATTCCAAGACTTTAACAGCAGCAAAAAGAAAGATAGACATTATTTTATCTGGTCTCATTGATACCAGATAGACTCTTTCAATTTATAAGCTTAAACATATAACTATTATAATTAGTAATTAAATTATAATAAAATAAATTTGAACTTCATCTTCATGCATAATTTAATTGCTTAGTTCTATAGTAAATTGATTTTTTAAACTGTTTAGCATATTTTGAACTCAAAATCTGTGTGGCTAAAATTTTTTCTTCTAGCATAATAATCTGCACTTTCAAGAATCATGTAATTTGATGTGACAAAAAGTATGTAATAAAACACACCAAATTCCAAATTTCCCTTTCTTCTATCCTGACTTTAGCCCACATGCTTTTTTTTTAACTTCTTGAACTTTCTTTAAACTTTTGTAAGTATTCCAAGAGAGTTACTCTTTCATGCTATAGCATTTTAAGATGGCAAATAATTGCAAAGAAATATACAATACACACTAATGATAACATATAGCACTTGAGCAGTGCTTTAAGAACATTAATCAATTAATTCACACAGCATCCCCTGTGAACCAGTAAGTAGCATTATTTTCACTTACATAATGAGAAGATGTATAGATAAAAACTGGTTAACTTTCCTGAGATATTAGGGATGCTGAGATCTTGAATACAATTTAAAATTCTCCTGTGTTCAAACTACTGAAATAGACTCTTGTTTATTATAGAAGTATATTTGGGGATCCTTGGAAAAGGTATATTTTTAGGCTATATATCTTGCATCCATTCATATTTGTTTTGCAAAGGATTTTATTGATTTTCTTTATCTAGAAATTAGAAATACTTTTATTGCCAAATGTTTTGAATTAAATACCTTTTATAGCAATCACAAGATACTGTTAGCCTCAGAAGTGGAATTCTGTGATACTTTTCATTTATGATAAAATGAGACAAGGGTTGCATATTAGTTTTTATAGTTTAAGGATCAGTGGTTAATGTTATCATTTTACTCTTATGACCAAATATCACATACTGAAATATTGGAATTTTCCATAACAAAAGTACACACGGCTTATTTATTCTCAGTTTTTTGTTTGTTTGTTTTTTGAGTTGGAGTCTCATTCTGTCACCCAGACTGGAGTGCAGTGGCCACTCCTGGCCACCACTGGCCACCACAGCCTCGACCTGCTGGGCTCCGGCGATCCTTCCGCCTCAGCCTTCCAAGTAGCTGGAACAACAGGCGCGTGCTACCACACCTAGCTAATTTTTTGATTTATTGTAGAGATAAGGTCTCGCTAAGTTGCCCAGGTGGGTCTCGAACCCTTGGGCTCAGGCAATCCACTCACCTCAGCCTCCCAAAGCGTGGGATTACAGACTGAGCCACCAAGCCTGGCTTGTTGTCTGTTTTAATTTCTAAGTTATCTGTCTTAGAGTCATGATGAATTGTGTTAAACTATTTATCTCTCTGCTTGTCTAATTCTCCTTGCACTCATGGAAGAGATATGATATGCTATATAATTTAAGAAATCATATATTGTTGGAACAATATATGAAATTGTCACTAGAATTAAGGCCAAAATTCCCTTTTGGGAATTGAGTCCTTGACCTCAGCTTCTTGCACAAATAAACTGAAATAATTAGCTATAGTTCCTATTGCAATGTGTGCAACCTGACAATTGCTTTTCAGTTAGTCAATTATGTTATTGTGTCACTGGTTTCACAAATATTTATTAAGCACATACAATGTACAGGCAATGTGCTAGATACTCAGTGTACACAGATAAAAGAGACATACTTCTTGTTTTTGAAAGAACTAAGTGATTATCTGTAACTAGAAAGAAATTTCCATATTCCGCAGTTGTAAGTTAAAATATATGGTTTCATGTATTAATCATATTTTTGTTTAAAAAGGTTTCAGTGAATGTCCATAGACAAAAGAGTCAAACCATTCTGCAGGCATGAACTATCTTGTCAGCTTGTCACTGTTTCTCTTATTGGTAAAATGTAACATATATGTGCCAAAGAAATGGTGCATCTTGACAGAATGAGAACTGGTCTAGCTACAGTACATTTTGTTTCTTCTTAAAATAGCATGTCTAGCAGCTCTTATCCTTGGCCTGATTTGGGCACTGATAACACATTTGGGTCAGTTAGATACAAGTGAACAAATTCAATGAAAAACATACTAATAAAATTAACTTGGGAAAGAGCAATGGGATGGTCAAATAAAGCAGTTTTCTTATTCAAGTGCTATAAAAGAAAAGATTTAGCTTTGGAATGTATTTAAAGGCTAGATTTCTTTTTTCCTCAGTAAATACTATTCTCTGTGTAGGTTAAATCAATATAGATATTACTAGAAAGAGAACAGGAATTGACTGGGTGCTGTGGCTCACATCTATAATCCCAGCACTTTGAGAGGCCAAGGTAGGTGGATTGCTTGAACCTGGGCATTCGAGACCAGCCTGAGCAACATAGTGAAACCTCATTGCTACCAAAAAAAAAAAAAAAAAATTAGCTGGGCATGGTGGTGCACACATGTAGTTCCAGCTAATACTGAGGTGGAAGGAAGGATTTCTTGAGCCCAGGTGGTCCAGTCTGGGTGAAAGAATGAGACACCGACTCAAAAAATAAAATAAAAATAAAAAAGAAAGAAAACAATAATCATAACCTTCAATAAGACATGTACTTCAAAAATGAAGATACATGAAAAATAATGAAGATACGTGAAAAGAAATGAAGATACATGAAAAGAAATGAAGATACATGAAAAGTATCTGAAAATAAGAAGCAAATACTTTGTATTTTATATTTGAGGTAACACAATATTACTGACATTAGAAATGTGACTTCATGGAATGAAATTTCTGAGACAGATAGTAGACACTTTCTTTTCTTCCTCTTTAAAAAAATTTTCCCTAGTATGGAAATATTAAATACTATCATGAATTACATTCGAAAAATGTGTTAACCTTGACATTTGATGATGACCTAGAAAAGTACTTAAGCTCGTGGGCAATTATGTTGAACACATGGGCAATTATGATTTTTTCAAACAGACCAACTTTATTTAAGAAGTGAGTGAAGGCCGGGCTCGGTGGCTCAGCCTGTAATCCCAGCACTTTGGGAGGCCGAGGTGAGTGGATTGCCTGAGCCTGTGGGTTCGAGACCCACCTGGGCAACTTGGCGAGACCTTATCTCTACACTAAATCAAAAATTAGCCGGGCGTGGTAGCACGCGCCTGTAGTTCCAGCTCCTTGGAAGGCTGAGGCGGAAGGATCGCCAGAGCCCAGCAGGTCGAGGCTGCAGTGGCCGGGAGCGGCCACTGCACTCTAGTCTGGGCGACAGAGTGAGACTCCAACTCAAAAAAAAAAAAAAAAAAAAGAAGTGAATGAAAGTAAAAGATAGCTTTGGATTCTGAAATACTCTTAAAGATAGCATTCACATTTATGACTCACCTATAGAACTAGAAGACAGGTCCACACAGTGGGTGACAGCATATCTGAGTAATAAAAAGGAGAGTAGTGACTTTTCACTCATTGATTAAAATTACTGAGATTATTTTATTTTTTAGTACAGGCAGAAGAAATCTGACTTAAATTGTATTTTTGTTGTCAAAGTATTGCTTGAAATATAGCAGTCTAATTTCGTTTATTTTTATTTAAGAAAATGAACAATCCTAGAGCATATATACAATAATGAAGTGATGTAATCCAAATACAATATTAATAGCTTGCATTTGTGTAGCTTTTAAATTAGTGTTCAAAGCATATCTTTCTATTTATTTATTTATTTGAGTCAGAGTCTCACTCTACCAACCAGGCTGGTAGTGGCAGGCTCATGGCCACCCCAACTTCGACCCACTGGGCTCAGGCAATCCTTCCGCCTCAGCCTTCCAAGTAGCTAGAACTACAGGCATGCGCTATCACGCCTGGCTTTTGTGTGTGTGTGTGGTATATTGTAGAGATGAGGTCTCACCAAGTTTCCTAAACTGATCTGGAACCCCTGGGCTCAGACAATCCTTGACTCAGCCTCCTAAAGTGCTGGGATTACAACCTTGAGCCACTGCGCCCGGCCTCGTTTTTATTTTCAAAGTAATATACACTCGCTCAGGGCGAGGTTGCTCATGCCTGTAATCCCAACACAGTGGGAGTTCGAGGTGGGAGGATTGCTTGAGTCCAGGAGTTCAAGACCAGCCTAGGCAACAAAGTGAGATCCCTATCTATACAAAAAATAGAAAAATTAGCCGGGCATCGTGGCACACGCCTGCAGTCCCAGCTACTCAGGAGGCTGAGGCAGAAGGATCGTCTGAGCCCAGGAATTCTAGGCTGCAGTGAGCTGTGATCATGTCACTGCACTCCAGCCTGGGTAACAGAGTGAGACCTCAACTCAAAAAAACCAAACCAAATCAAACCAAAGAAAAACCAAAGTAATATGTACTTATTATACAATATTTGGAAAATATAAGATAATTTAAAGAAGAAACAATACTAATTATCCTTACCCCTGAACAACCTTTATTAGTATCTTGGTGGTGTTCTGCTCAAAAATTTTTTGTGTATGAATAGATTTTTCTTTTTTATGTATTGTCTAGATACACAGTTTTTTTTCTCTTAGAGACAGGGTCTTGTTCTGTCACCCAGGCAGGATCATAACTCACTGCAACCTCCAATTCCTGAGATCAAGCAATCCTCCAGCTTCAGCCTCCTGAGTAACTGGAACTACAGATGTATGCCACCAAGATCAGCTAATATCTTTTTTTAATTTTGTGTAGAGATGAAATCTTGCTATGTTGCTCAGGCTGGTCTTGAACTCCTGGCCTCAAGTGATCCTCCTGCCTTGGTCTCCCAAAGTGCTAGGATTACAGGTGTGAGCCATAAATAATAACATCATTTGTTATTATAAATAATATCTGGGCTGGGCACAGTGGCTCTGCAACTTAGCAAGACCTCATCTCTATAATACATAAAAAAAAAAAAAAATTGGCTGAGGCGGAAGGATTGCCTGAGCCCAGCAGGTGGAGGCAGTGATAGCCATGAGTGTGTCACTACACTCCAGCCTGGGCAACACAGTGAGACTCTGAGTCAAAATAATAATAACAACAATATCTGAACATTGTTGTTCTTAAAATTGTGCCATGTTTATAGTTTTTCCTTAGGATTGATAACTGAAATTAAATTAAATTGAAAAAATGAAAATATTTAAGGTTCTTGATAAATATTGTCAAATTGCTTGCCAAATAATGTGCTGTGATCTGAATATTTGTGTACCCCACCTCCCAAATTCATATGTTGAAACCTAATCTCCAAGGTAATCATATTAAGAGGTGGGGCCTGTGAGAGGTGATTGGGTCATGAGGGCTCTGGGATTAGTGGTGCCCTTATAAAAGAGGTTTGAGGAAGCCTTTCTTGTCCTTACAACCATGTGAGGAGAAGACAGCCATTGCCAATGAATCTGTGACTTCTTGATCTTGAACTTCCCAACCTACAGAGCTGTGAAAAATAAATTTCTGTTTATAAATTACACAGTCCAAGGAATTTTTTTAGGGGAGCCTGAAACAAGGACAAGACAAAATGTGCAGTAGTTTTCAAAAATACTTTCACGTTTGTTATTTGATTAGATGACATGACAAACTCTAGTTGGGCAGGACAAATATTATTATACCCATTTACTACATAAGGAAATTGAGGTTCATAAAGTGTGAATGTATTAATCAGGCTTACTCACCTGTTTCTTAACAGAATTTGTACTAGGCACTGTGTGAAACTGCAAAATGAATAACCTTGAAGTTGAGTTGAAGAGCTATAGAACACCAGTAATAAAACAAGGTTGCTGAAGAGAAGGTACAAAAGAGAAAAGGGCAATGATTTAGTGTCGATTTCTCTGGGTGCTCAGATTTCTTTCAGCCAGGGCCATGTGAAAACACCCTGGGGTAGTGGGTGAGGGTGAGGAGGTATGAGGAGCCATCTGAACTGGGCTTTACAAAGCATGTTGTGGATAAGAGGGTGAGAGAGGGAGGGTATATATAACAGGGAATTCCAAAATGTGGGAAGAATGAAAGAGGTGCTCTCTAAAGAATAATTTTTTAGCTAAACAACCATTTTTGTGTTTCAAAAATACACTTTTTTTCTTGGGCTCAGTTACCAGAATTTTGCTAAACATATTGTTTCATCCTATCCTGCTATTGGCTTTTAGTAAAGCACAAAGCATTCATTTGTGGTGATGCTTTTCTTTAAAAATAAACATCCTAGGATTGTTTTCATCTTGTTTATTAATTAACCCCTAAGCATGGTGCTAAATACTGGGCTCGTTTTGTGTATTGGATGTATTTTGAACCACTTAAAGACTTTTCTTGAGACAACTGAAAGGCAGACATCCCTAGTAGCGTGTGCTCCCAGTAGCTAATGGCCTAACAAGCACTGTCAGGCAGCCGTGCATTTCAGCTGTTCGTTTTGCTGAAGGCAGATAATTTATGCTACATCCTACAGCACAGACCAAGTACATAAAACCAGAGAGGAATGTTAATGGGAAAACATTACACATTCTTAAAGTGACAGGGTTTTCATATTTAACTCTTCTAATCAAATTGCAGTGTTATCAGATCATGTGAAAATCTGAATGAAATGTGGATAATGATAAATGAAAGAACTTTGTAAGAGTGAACAAGTGCAGTATATTTGATTTAAGATATAAATCACATAGTAGGCATTAAAGAATGTTTATTCAATGAATAAATGAATGAATGAATTTTTATTATCTGATGTACTTTGTATAAATTTTATTTTGTTACTACTAAATATTACTGAACTGGCAAACTTTTTAGTATGTAGAATAAATTATCATTTGATAAATCTTTAAACAGCTATGTTTTGTTTGATTTTTTGCTAGAAAATTTTGAGACTTTGCCTTATTGCTTTTATGGCTATGACTTAATTATAAATATGGGTAGAATATTAATCATGGCTCTCAGAGACTATTTAGATTTTTCAATTACCTCAGATAAATTTTCTGCTTGGTTTAGTTAAAGCACAATAACACAGCCAGATTGGAGGATGAACTAATCTAAAAGTGTTATGATACCTGGTTAAATTATTTATTCTTAGTAAAGACTGTTAAAGTTTCTTCTGATAGGAAAAAGTTCCTTCTGATGAGAGCAAGGACTCTTAATAGATGGTATATTTTCCTTTCCCTACTCAGAGAGGTAGGTTTTAAGTTTAATTTACAAATAACCCCTGATTTTTTTCAGTGAAAGAAACATTAATACCTATTAATTATTAAGTACCTTTTATTTAGTATTGACTGTACTGAGGCCTGTACTAAAATGCACATTGTCTCATTTTATTCTTACTCTAACATTATGAGGTAGATACTATTATTATCATCCTCATCATTTTATGAATGTGGGACAGAGGCACAAAGTCAAGGTCACAGAGTGGTAAGAAGTGGACCTGGAATCCAAATACAGCTCTAATTCTAGGTATTTAGTCACTGGATATTTAGTCATTATCTTTCTGTACATATGTTCAACTTATCTAAAATAGTTCATAAAACAAAAAAACATTGAAAAGTTATTTCAGTTGCCAGTGAGTGTGTAAAGTCTGTCCCTATGTTTGATGCTACAGAAAAGTTCTCACTTTCTTCTACTCTAACTTCCTATCCTCTAGGCCTTAGGAACTGGGAAAGCTACTAAACTTGCCTTTCAAAAAGTACTATAATAGCCAACATTTATTGACTGATTACTTTGTTTAAAAAAACTTATTTCATCATTATAACATCCTTGTGGAAAGTATTATTAGCCCCTATTTTAGAGATAGAGAAATGAAGCTTAGTCAAGTTAAGCAACTTTGCTATTAAAGTTATGGAGCTTTGTTACAAAATGTAAACAATTTAGCAAAATTAAGTAACTCCAAATCAATGGAATTGGGATTTGAATCCAGGTTGTTTGACTGACAATTGGCTTATTTAACTGCCCCGCTCTACTGTCTTCTTAAATCTTAAGCAGTGGGCCTGTCTCTGAGCAGGTTCAGGCACCACATCCCCTCCCTTGTGAAGCATGCCTATGGCTGACATTCCCAGTCCTTCCAGTGAGAAGCTTACAAGACTCAGACTCCCATAGAACATCGCTCTGAGATCCATCAGGCCTCTACATGTTGGAATGTTCTATATAGATTTTTGTTTTCTCATGGCTAGAACATTGACAGCCTTCAAGATTCCCCTGAGGGAGGACAAACTTTTTTCTGACATGTGAGCCACTCTTGATTACAGATGGAGGGTGTGGATTGCATCTGTCTTGAGACTGCTTCTCTCTCTCTCACCTACCAGCTGAAGTGCCCCCAAGCACTTGTTGGCTTCTTTTCGTTCTCCCACTATTTCCCACAGGTTTTTTTTTTCTTTCTTTTTAAAATGAAACATAGATCTTTCTGTTTCATGTTGCACCACCTGTCTGGTTTGCTCCTATGTACCCGTTACCACCAACTGGAGCAAATGGAAAAGAGTACATTTGCTAGAATGCGGCTGACCCATGTGGCTTACCTCTGTTGGCTCAGTGGGTATCCTCCTCAGGGGAAACAGTGTGAGTTTTTGTAAACTTGCTACTCTCCTTGGGAGGTCTTTTAAGGACTGAGTACCTAGAGATGTTTTTCTATCAGGCGTTCTTTTTTTTTTTCCATCTAGGTTTGATCTTGCATTCTAGTGCTAAATCAGATAACTATATTAAAAAAAAAAACAACCTAATGCCTGTGATGGAAATTTACAGTTTACAGACTGCTTTTATATTCATTCTCTCATTTAACCCTTATAAACACCTGGTGGTGAAGTATTATTCACACATTTAGAGATGAGAAAACTGAGTGATTAAACTGTTTGCTCAGGATCATGCAGCCCAATATCTTTTTGCCAGGGAATCACTGGTCCTTTCTACTATATGATGCTATAGTAGCTTTTAAGTAGCATCATCATCAAGTTGAGTGAAACTCTTGAGAGGTGTTTTATACCACGTAAACTCTTTGTAGAAGAGAGCATTTGGAATTTGGAGGTCAACACTGTAGCTGCGCTGTGGCAGGTGTTCAATAAATTGTTGTTGAACTGAGCCGGTCAGATATTGTCACTAACTTGAAATATGCAATTTAGCTTCAGGCAACCCTTTTAACCTCATTTGCCTTATATTCTTTATCTGCCCTGATGGTCTCAAAGGGTTGTTGTGAGGATCAATTGAGATAACCTATAGCATTACAAAGTGATATAGAAAAGTAAGGAATTATCTTTATGCCAATGTTTTTAATTCTGAATTTCCTTGGCAAACACCACCACACTTTCTATTTCTTTTATGAATATTTTTCTTTGGGATAGTCTTGTCTTAAAAACTCTGTGGGAGTATTTTAATGACTGATTGCATCCCTTTTTAAAAAGAAAGATGGGAGGAGAAGGGAGAAAGATAAGAACAAGGGTTAATGGGAAGTGAGAGGGTAAGTAGTAGGCCTGGGAGGCAGCTTTTAAAGAAAGATAAACAGTGAAACAGTTGAAGAACAAGTAAAATAGCAAACAGAGTTCTTACTGTGAACTAGGTTCTGTTCTACGTGCTTTTTATGTACTAACTCAGTTAATCCTTACAGTGACATTATGAGACAGATACTATTCTTATCCTTGCTGTACAGGTGAAGAAACAAGGCGCCACGTGGTTAAATGATGTGCCTGGGCCATACAGCTCCTAAGTGTCAGAGCTGGAATTAGGGCTGGTCAGTATTGCTCTGGGTGCAAGTGTTTCAGTCTTCACCATGCTGCCTTTGGAATCAGACTGTGAGAGAAGTAGGATAACTTCCAGAAGAGAGCTGAAGAAATGCTTGAGGAGAGAGCACTCGATCCTGCTATGTTGTCTTCAGAATACTTTTTGCTCACTTAAAAAAATTTTTTTTTAATTTTAAAGATGTGGGGTACAATTCAGGGTTAGGTATACAAATGTTCATTATGCAGATACTCTTGTTGATGAGGTATGCTCCCTCTCCCCTGGCAGTTTCCCACTACTGCCAATCTCACCCCCACCACCCCTGGCAGTTTCCCACTACTGCCAATCCCTTTCTTATAGTATTATGATAATTTTTCAAGGTCTGCTTATGAGTGAGAACATGTGGTACTCAGTTCTTTGTTTCTGTGATAGATCACTCAGTATTATAGATTCTAAATCCATCCAAGTTGCTGCAAATTTCATAATTTTGTCCTTCTTTTTGGCTGCATAATATTCTATTGTGTATATGTACGACATTTTTTTATCTAGTCTTCTTCCAATGGGCGGCATGGTTGGTTCCATGTTTTTGAAATAGTGAATAATACTGCAATAAATATGCTTGAGCAGGCATCTTTTTCATAGAATGATTTGAGTTCCTCTGGGTATATTCCCAGCAGGGGAATTGTGAGGTCGTATGGAAGGTCAATTTTTAGATCTTTTGGGAATCATCACACTGTTTTCCGCAGAGGTTGTACTAGTTTACACTCCCACCAACAGTGTAGAAGTGATCCTTTTTTACATCCTTTCCAGCATCTGTTGTTTTTTTGAGTTATTGATGATGACCATCCTGTCTGGAGTTAGGTGGTATTTCAGTGTGGTTTTAATTTACATTTCTTTGATGACTGGTGAGGCTGAGCATTTTTTTTCATGCATCTGTTGGCTACTCCTATGTCTTCTTTTGAGAAGTGTTTGTTCATATCTTTTGCCCACTTTGTAACGGGCTTTTGTTCACTTTTTTTTTTTTTTTTGAGTTGGAGTCTCACTCTGTCACCCAGACTGGAGTGCAGTGGCCGCTCCCGGCCACCGCAGCCTCCACCTGCTGGGCTCCGGCGATCCTTCCGCCTCAGCCTTCCAAGTAGCTAGAACTACAGGCGTGCGCTACCACACCCGGCTAATTTTTTGATTTATTGTAGAGATGAGGTCTCACCAAGTTGTCCAGGTGGGTCTCAAACCTGCGGGCTCAGGCAATCCACTCACCTCAGCCTCCCAAGGCGCGGGATTACAGGCTGAGCCACCTAGCTCGGCTTAGCATGGTTACAAATCAACAAATCCATAGGATTGGTAGATATATTTTGAAGGTCTTTTATTCTGACCTTCAATCAGAAACAATACTAGTTTCTTTCGCTGGTGCTTTTCTAAATTTTATTTTTTGGTTTCCTGACAATTTATGTTTTCCACCAAACTGTAGTGCTGATAACCTGACTAAGAGTAAGACATTTTAAAATATATTTCTTCTTTCTTTTAGCCTTCGTGTAATTAATAGCTACTCTTCCTTTCCTTTCTTTTTAAATTGAAATTTTTGAATAGGCAGTATGTTACTATAGTTCAAAAATAAAAAGTATAAGAAGGCATATCATGAAAATTCTTTCTACTCCTGTCTTTCATATGCCTAGTTCCCAACCCCAGGAACCAGTGTTATTATAGTGTATCCTTTAAGAGCTTCTTTATGAATATAGAAGCAATTATGAATGTTTCTCTTTCTCTCTCTTTTTTTAACAAAAAGTAGCCGGGCTGGGTGGCTCAGCCTGTAATCCCGCGCCTTTGGGAGGCTGAGGTGAGTGGATTGCCTGAGCCCTCGGGTTCGAGACCCGCCTGGGCAGCGAGACCTCATCTCTACAATAAATCAAAAAATCAGCCGGGCGTGATAGCGCATGCCTGTAATTCCGGCTCCTCGGAAGGCTGAGGCGGAAGGATCGCCGGAGCCCAGCAGGTCGAGGCTGCGGTGGCTGGGAGCAGCCACTGCACTCCAGTCTGGGCGACGGAGTGAGACTCCAACTCAAAAAAACAAAAACAAAAACAAAAACAAAAACAAAAAGTAATACTATTCTATTCCTTTTTAACTTAATATATCTTGGAAATTTCATATTATTACTTAGCAAGTATTTTCTTTCTTTTTTACAATGTATAGTAATTCATTTTATGAAGTATAGTTTATTGGATCAGTTCTTTATTGATGGACATTTGAGTTTTTTAGATTTTTCAACGCTGTCACTTTAAAATGCTTTAGTGAAAGAGGCAGACAAAAGTAAAACCAGGACAATAAGCAACATCTAGAAAATCTCCAGATATGAAGTTGTGGTCTAGGAAGCAGGGATGAAAAAGTTCTGGCTCTGCCCTGTGATGAGTCACATCTGGAGTGCCAGAGGCACACGGTTTGACTACACCTGTTCTAGTTGGAGAAAGAAGGAAAACAATCTAGTCTCATGAAACCTCAACACACCTGAGTTTGGTTTGCAGCAAAGTCTCAGGGTGAGGACAGATTGACAGCTGGTGTATGAGCTGCCCAAAGGTAAACTCCTGTACTAAAGAAATTGATGGCATGATAGATAGAGGTGAGATAAGGGCTATTATCCACAAGTAAAGTTCTTTCAACAGGCTGCTACCAATTCTCATATATAACTTGCAATAGAAAAAAAAAATTAGTTCAACAGCTCTATTCTTAAACCTTTAAGTAAGCTCTGACACCTTATCAAAGAGCAAAAGAGAAGATTTGTCTTGGTATCTTGGACACATGTCAAATAAAAAACCCTAGTAAAGGGTAAAGTATTTTAAAAAGAAATAATATATCTTAAACATATGATATTTAATAATTTATTGAATGTTTACTTTGATGACAGTATCAAGGAGGAGTTTAATCTTAGACTTTCTAAGGTTAATAATCACATATGTGAGATTTTATGTCATAGTTTTGATGAGAATCCATGGTTTTCCATTGTTGATAAATAAAGAGTAGCTTGTAAGCAGATATCACAGGTTATTACTGTTAAAAAAAAAATGGGATCGGGCTTAGTGGCAGAGCCTGTAATCCCAGCACTTTGGGAGGCCAAGGCAAATGGATTGCCTGAGCCCTCGGGTTCGAGACCAGCCTGGGCAACTTTGTGATACTTCATCTCTACAATAAATAAAAATTAGCCGGGCATGGTAGTGCGTGCCTATGGTTCCAGCTACTTGGAAGGCTGAGGCGGAAGGGTCGCAAGAGCCCAGTAGGTGGACACTGGGGTGACTGTGAGCATGCCACTGCACTCCAGCCTGGGCGACAAAAAGCCCCAAACAAACAAAAATGGAATATACCTGAAAGCAAACATCTAAGTTACATCAATATTATACAAATGCTATTTTATAAATTGACAGTGAAATTTAAGATTTTTAAATTTTTTATTGTTGCAAAGAATTTCCTGATTTGCATGGTTAAGAAAGAAAACTGAATATTACTTCTGATGTTCAGATGTAAACCCAAGTTTTTTCTTTTTTTTTCCTTTTCTTTTAAAAAGTTTTGTTTTCTTTTGTTTTTAAAAAAACCAGATGAAAGGAGAGAAAAATTTCAAGGAATTATTGGCTTGAAGTTTATAAATATTGGTTTTGAGTGGGGGTGTTAAGGCAGATAAAAGAAAAAAGCTGAGGTATGACTGAGGTAATCAGATTTCTCTAACCTTGATTTTCGGTGGAAACCTTTTCAAATGGTGCATTCTATGGATATAATGATTAAAAATAGCAAGGTTCTTTAATATTTGGAGTTAATTGAATTGCCAAGAGCTTATCAGGATCTATGTTGTGTTCTTTGTTTCTTTGGCAAATATTTCTGAGATTCACTGAGAAAAATATTTTTAAACTCTCAGAAATCCAAGTAACTCTGTAGGAAAAACAAATTGAGCAAACTTTTTCTTCTGTGAGGATTTATAAAGTGTACAAATTTATTTAACCACAGCAACTTTTTTCTTTTAAAAATTTAGACCCTGGACAAGATTTTCTTTTGTAAAACATCAAATTTCAGTTTGATAATTTTGTGCTTTTGAAAAATACATTATTTTTTCTGAAGATTTGAAGGCAACAGATTCAGAAACATAACTGAGTAGCTTTCTTGTTCTTGAAGCAAAAGAACTTGAATGTATGATGAACTAAATCAAGTTAGGTCTTCCCAAGCAGCCCACTTGGACACTGACTTGTTACCCTCTTTCACAGGCTAATTGTCCAGTTTTTTCTGAAAGTATAGACCGGTTACATTAGGGTCACTTTCGGTTTATAGGTGTAATTATTGAATTGTGGTAATGCTAAAAAATTATATTCTTAGAGTTACTAATTGAAGTGTTAATCTTAGAGATACCAAATAAAGTATTAATGTTCAAAATAAATTAATAATTATGAAGGGTAAGTGGGTAGCAATGTAGATGAAACAAGACTGGTCAAGTATTTATTTACTGAAGGTAAGTAATGGGTATGTGGGAAATGTTATAGTATTCTCTCTAATTTTGCATAGGTTTAAAATTTCTATTGCAAATAGTTACAGGAATCCCTTGTGATCTTGTTAAAAATTCAGATTCCTGGGTTTCACCTTCGATCTCCTAAGTCATAGTCTCAAGAAGGAGACATAAAAATGACATTTTATGTAGTCCACTGGCGACGTTTGAGGACTGCTGGTAAAAGATTCCTTGTGTACTTGACTCATTATAATTATGTCATTCATGTGCGCATTTCATGGTTTCCACCCATCAACCTATTTTTCATTTGCTGAATGCACTAGCAAATTACAGTGATTGTACTGAATTTGCATAATTCAAACTTTAAAATTTACTTTCAAATAATTCATAAGGTGAAGTAAAATGAAACCAAAACCACATCTGCTGCTAACTGAAACATTCAGGCTAATAGGTTGATTTTCTTTCACTTTCAGCTGAGAATGGATTATTTTCATAAGTGTATTAAATTCTGTTTCTTATCAGGGTATTAGCATCCTATTTCAGACGTCTGCTTGCTTTCACCGGTAGTTCTTTGTTCTTTGTCAAATGTACCATGTTACCTGGCACCTCTGAGACTTTATATATGGGGTTCCCTCCAATGGAAATATTCCTCAACTCCCTCTTTACACAGTTAATTTCTGTGCCTTCACTCCACCACTAACTCCCATTGCCTAGTCAGGAAAGCCTTCATCGGTATTTGTAAGGATGAGTAAGGTTCAACTCCTCTGTGGCTCCTTGATATGTTGTAATATGATGCTGCTGTAACGCTGAACATGCTATCGAGCACTTTATGCTTTGTTGTGAGGCTCTGTTTACTTGTCTTCTCTCTCTCCCACTAGACTATAAATTAAGAATTTTGTTTTATTTCTGATTGTGTCTCCACTGCTGAGCACTGTGCCTGCCTAGCATGTAGGAAATAATTACTGAATAAATGGTGAAGAACAATGAGTTCACAAAATATCTTGACACTTTTTCTAACAAGTCCAAGAATCTTAGGGAGTGTTGCAGTCATTATTTAGGGGGGAAAAAAGGAAGAGAGAGAGAGAGAGAGAGAGAGAGAGAGAGAGAAGAGAGGAGAGAGAGAAAGAGAGGAAGATGAAAGAGAGGAAGATGAAAGAGAGAGAGAGAGAGAGAGAGAGAGAGAGAGAGAAAGAAAGAAAGAAAGAAAGAAAGAAAGAAAGAAAGAAAGAAAGAAAGAAAGAAAGAAAGAAAGAAAAGAAACAAGCAAACAAGCCTGAATGTAGAACTTATTCCTTGGTCATAAATAGAGATCTTGGAAAAAAGTTCCCAAAAGTAGGCCAACACTGCACCAAGATTTTCTGTCTTGGATATAATAATGTTGATAATCATTTTGCTTCTATGCTTAATCTGTTTCATATATCTTAATTAATTTCTCATAATTAAATTATATTTCTAATTTTTTCCAACGTTTTATTGTGAAAAATTTCAAATGTCCAAACAAGTAAAAAGAATTGTATAGTATACCCTTATATCCCCCACTGATCTTTTTTTTTTTGAGTCTCACTCTGTCGCCCAGAAGTACAACTGGAGTGCAGTGGCATGCTCACGGCCACCACAGCCTCAACCTGCTGGGCTCTGGCGATCCTTCCGCCTCAGCCTTCCAAGTAGCCAGAACTACAGGCATGTGCTACTACGCTGGGCTAGTTTTTGATTTATTATAGAGACGAGGTCTCGTCATCTTGCCCAGGTGGGTCTCGAACCCTTAGGTTCAGGCAATCCACTCACCTCGGCCTCCCAAAGTGCTGGGATTACAGGTTGAATCACCGAGTCCAGCCCTCACTGATCTTCTACAATTAAAACAGTGTGTCTCAAAAGTCTGAGTGCAGGTTTAAGACTTAACAATTTCAAGAGCATAGATGTTCAAACTTATAAAAACATCATTTACATATTTATTTAAATTTAAAGTTTAAACTTATTAAATTTTGTGAATTTTTAGTTATAATATTTTAATTTTAGCTTTTTGTTGTGCCATCTTCAGAGGAATTAAAAGAAAAAATTAAAATTAACAATTTATTAGTAAAAATTTACAAAACTAAACAAGCTAGAAATTTAAATAATTAAACTTTCAAATGATTTTTCAGTGTGTAGCATTTGTATTTCTGGAATTTTATTTACTTACGTATTTCTATTTCTAAAAGGCAGGCTTTCACTTTGTCACTCAGGATGGAATGCAGTGGCATGATCATAGAATTCCATGCTGTCTGGAATTCTTGGGCTCAAGGAATCTTCCTGCCTCAGCCTCTGGAGTAGGTGGAATTATAGTAGCCTGCCACCACACCTGGTTAGTTTTTTCTTTTTCTTTTTGCTATTTTTTGTAGAGATAGGGGTCCCACTATGTTGATCAGACTTGAACTCCTGACTTTAATAAATCCTCCTGTCGCAGCCTCCCAAAGAGCTGGGATTACAGGTATAAGCCATTATAACTGACCTCTGAAATTATTAAATCTTAAAACTATAGCAAAGACACTATCAACAGAGTGTAAAAAAACCCTACAGAATAGGAAAAAAAATCTTTGTAAATCATATATCTGATAAAGGGCTAATATCCAGAATATGTTAAGAACTTCTACAACTCAAGAATAAAGCAATCCAAACAACCTGATTTTTAAAATGAGCAAAGAACTTGAATAAGCACTTCTCCAAAGAAGATATACACCTGACCAATAAGCACATGAAAATATGCTCAACATCATTAATCATTAGGGAAATGCAAATCAAACTACTTCACACCTACTAGGATTAATATAATTAAAAAAACCCCACAAAATAACAAGTGTTGGTGAGCATGTGAAAAAAATGGAATCCTTGTGCATTGCTGTTGGGAATATAAAATGATGCAGCTGCTATGGAAACCAATATGGTAGTTCTTCAAAAAATTAACCTTAGAATTATCATATGGCCCAGCAATTGTACTTCTGGGTTTATACTCAAAATAAGTGAAAGAAGGGATCATACAGATATTTGTACACGCATGTTCATAACAGCTAAAAAATGGAAGCAGCTGAAGTGTCCATAGAGAAATAAATGGGTAAACAAAATGGAATATATACATACAATGGAATATCACTTAGCGTTAAAAAGAAAATTCTGGTATATACTACCACATGGATGAACCTTGAAGATATTATGCCAGGTGAAATGAGTTAGTCACAAAAGGACAAATACTGTATAATTTTACTTACCTGAGATACCTAGAGTAGTCAAATCCATTGGGACAGAAAGTAGAATGTTTACCAGGGGTTGGAGGTAGGGAACCTGGAAGTTATTGTTTAAAGGATATGAAATTTAAGTTTGGGAAGATGAAAAAGCTCTGCAGATTGGTGGTGGTGACTGTTGCCTAGTAATATAAATGTATTTAAAGTCACTGAACTGTGCACTTAAAAAGAGTTATCAGTAAATTAATTAATTAATTAATTATTTTTTTAGAGACATAAGGTCTCGTTCTGTTGTCCAGGCTGGAATGCAGTGGTGTGATCATAGCTCACTGCAGCCTCAGACTGCTGGGCAGAAGCCATCCTCCCACTTCAGCCTCCTGAGTGGCTGGGACTACAGGCAAATGCCATCAGGCTGGTCTTGAACTCCTGACTTCAAGCAATTCTCCTGCCTTGACTTTCCAAAGTGCTGGAATTATTGGTGTGAGCCATCACACCCAGCTAAAGGTAAATTTTATGTATATTTAGAAGTGTTGAGTAAAGCAAATTTTTTTCTTACAATATTAATATTAAAAAATGGAGGAACTCAAATTTTAAAGTACGTTTAAAGGAAAAAAAATTGCTTCCTCTTAAAAGTGTTGCAACAGAAAACAGTTTGTTTTAGTCTGTGACTATATATGCTGTGGTGAATATGGAAAGAAAATAATGGAGAAAAATTGCTACCTCTAGTAAATTCTTTTTATACATTCCCATTAATTTGTTCCTCTCTCTTTTTTAACTTTCTTTTTTGTCAGTTTTTTTGTCAGATATAAATAGCTTGTCCATGAATTGCAAGTAATAATGCTTTCACCAAAGGCAGAATTTGTACATATGGTAATTTAGAAAAGAGACAATTTAGCTTCCTACTGTAAATTGCCATGACTGCCATGGTTATGCTCCTTGGAATTGGGGCAGATAAGATTAAGATTATTATGAAAATATAATTTTGGTCTTATTGAATTAGTTTTTTTCTGAAAGGATCCTAAATTGAGTTAATTATTTAACCTGAATAATTAACAAGAACCCTAAAAAAAAAAATCTCACAAAAGTTTTTGTTTGGTGTGCAATAATTGCTACAGTGAGATGAGCTTAAAGGAAAACAAATTTGGGCATTATAAATATATGTCTGTGTAATGCTTAAGCTTTATAAAAATTAAAGATCCAGAAGACTAGAATGCAAATCATATGTGTAGTCTTAATGCTGGTTCTAACAATAAACATTGCTTTAGAGATCACTATTATGTTTCCTTCAGCTTCAAAACAAATTGATATATGTTACACTGTCTTCCTTTCATAGGCAACAACAGGAAATACAGATATTTTATACTTAACAATCGTCTCTGCCATAAGATTTGAATATTGCCCTTTTGTGAGCCTTTTTTCCCCCTAATCCCAGTAACCGGGTAAAGTGCGTGCGCGCGCATGGTGAGAATTGGGTGAGAATTGTTTAAAAGGGAGGTGGGGGGGACATCTTTTCCTGCCTGTGAAAATCCGTAAATAACAAATTCACACTGAGGAGAGTTTACTTTTTATTTTACTATTTTCTCTAATTAAAAAAATTTTTTTGAGTCAGTGTCTCACTCTGCCCAGGCTGGGGTGCAGTGGCATAATCACAGCTCACCGCACCCTTGACCTAGCTAATTTTACAGGGTCTTGCTACGTTGCCTAGGCTGGCCTCAAACTCCCTGGGCTCAAGCAATTCTCCTGTCTCAGCCTCCCAAATTGCTGAGATTATAGGTGTGAGCCACCATGCTCAGTCTATTTTTTATTTTTAAATTTTATTTGTTTGTTTATCTATTGAGTTGGAGTCTCACCCTGTTGCCCAGGCTGTAGTGCAGTGGGATGCTCACAGCCACGCCAGCTTTGACCTGCTGGACTCAGGCAATCCTTCCATCTCAGCCTTCCAAGTAGCCGGAACTACAGGTACATGCCACCATGACTGGCTAATTTTTAAAAAAATTTATTGTAGAGATGAGGTCTCGTCAAGTTGCCCAGGCTGTTCTCAGTCCCGTGGGCTTACGTACTCCCTTCACCTCAGCCTCCCAGAGTGTTGGGATTATAGGCTTGAGCCATCACACCCAACCCTATTTTTTATTTTTGAAAAATGCTTTGAAATTAGCTTCTAATGTGTATCTGTGCATTCAGATATAGTCCCTTTGTTTTTGTGTATCTTTGAATTGATCTGCCACCTTCCTTGGGCCCAGGATACATGGAATTACTTGAGTTATCGCTTATCCAACAGGTTCCATCCTGAATTAGGGATTCAAGCCATTTTCCTGCCTCCCAGGGAACCATTTGTAATTTCATTAACATCTTCCTGTGATCAAAAATTTTTTAAGGGAGGGGGGAGGGGAATTTTTTAAACTCAATTTTTTTAGTAGTCTCTTTAAAATAAAAATTATGACTATCATAACATTGTATATACACTAACACACACACACAACACACACACACACACACACACACACACACAACATATATGTAGTTTTAAATAGACCCTCATTGTTTTCACAAAATTTGAAATAACATGTCCTCTAGATCTTATTTAGAATCATTAACTATAGATCTCTTTCATTTATGGGCTACAGTCCCTGAATGTGCTGAACCCTCTTAGGAGAACACAGTGGTAAACTCCTCTGAGTGTCACTGCTCCTGTTATTGATGTACGGCAGAGCCTTCTAATTCTAACCCCTGCTGAGTCTTTAGAAACCTGGTAGATTGTTAACATGGTTAGCAGGAGTTCATGAACTCTGCTCTGTAAAAATGCAAAATTCTAGAACTTTGATATGGAATTGGCATTGAAAGACTTCTCATATTTAAAAAAATTTTAGTAGTTTAAATTTAAAAGGACAAATTTCTAGAAGCTTGTTGGCTTTTAATATCACAGTTTCTACAGTACAAATAGTATATTTTCAAACATAATGGGCTTAGAGAATTGCTCTAAAGCTTGCTTTGTTGGCAACATGCTTATAATCTCCCCATCCCCATTTAAAAACAAATAACAATTTTTTATATACTAATGGAATAAATTTAGAAATATTTAGCTATTTACATAAAGGAAATATATGGTAACTATGCAGTGAAAATCAGTAATTTGAAAATGATTAGAGACTACAGTCATTAAAGTGTATATTTGTCACTCACATAAATTTAAGGAAATATCTAAAGGAGCACTTGTTACATTAGATTTACTGTTAAGATACCCAGTTGCATATGCTGTGATTGTAAATTAAGTGTACTTTTCAGGGGGTAATTGGGTATAGAGGCTAGACAAGTTTCCTGGTGGTCACTTTACCTTTTCTCTGCTTGTTGAAAGTAAACTAAGCTACACAAGGCAAAAAGAGAGAGAGAGGCAGAGGCTCTGAGAAAGAGAGGCTGGTGAGAGGAAAACTAAGGTGAGGGAAGATGCTGAGATTGTTTTTATTTCTAGTGCAAATTTCCTACCAACTAGATAGCATTCACCTATAGATTATTTTATTCAAGTGGTCTTTTAGTATCTACTAAATACAGAGGAAAGTTTCCATTTATTTTCAGTTTTGAGAACAGGGAATAAGATCCCTTTTTCTATGAGGGAAAGCTACACTGAATCATCAAAGAATTCTTGCCTATCCATTCTTCCTTCTTTCCTCCGCTCCCCTCCCCTCCCCTCCCCTTTCCTCCCCTTTTCCCTATACCCTAACCGCCGCCCCATACCTCTTTTAAGTTCAGGAACATATTTTGATCTTATTCCAGCTATGGGTATATTTATTGGACAAGACTACATGGTCCCTAAGAGCTTTCTCTCTGGGAAAGGATAACTTTTTTTCTGGAGGGTCCTGGGGTTCTTTGTGTGGAAAGCTGAAATCTCTTGACATCCATTAGCATTTATTGAGTGTTTGGTGAACGGCTGGGGACACCAAAAGGGATAAGAGCTGATGCTTTTCTTTTCGGAGCTCACAATCTCAGTCTCATTTGTTCCAGGAGAGATATATAAACCAGTACTTGCAGAGCATCTTTAAAAGTCCCCCGAGAGAGGCAGGGACCAAGAGTCCTACAGGTAGATTTAACTAATGTATTAAGCTGCGAGGAACAGCTTCACACAAGAGTGGTGTTTGGGCTTAATCTTAAAGAGTGTAAATGAGCTAACAAGGCAGAGAAAAGCATTTCATAAAGAGCAAACAGAACGTGCTAAGGCAAAGAATCATGAAGGATCATGTATTTGGGGAGTGGCAAACAGCTTTATGTGGCTGAACTGCAGGGTTTGAAATAAGGTTGGTGTGATGCAGAGAAGGAAATTGCAAAATTATAATGAAGCTTATTGAGATTTGGATTATTTTGGATTTTTATTTTGAGAGTCAGGGGACTCATCAGAGGTTATTAAAGTTATTAAAAATTATTAGATTTATGTTTTAGAAAGATCACTTTGGTACGACACTGGCCAGAAAAAGATCATAAACAGAAACTAGTTAGGAAACCAGATGAGAGTTTTGTATGAAACAGTGGCAGTAGAATTAGAAGGCAGATACAGATTGAAGAGCAATTCAGGAAGTAGAACTAATAACACTTGGTGACTGATTGATTTGGGAGTCAAAGTTGAAAAATTACTTCAGAGCTCCTTTACTTTGAAACTGGTAGATGGAGTGTGGATAGTGGGAAGAGGCTTAGGAATAGTGGGAATAACTTTGATTTTAGACATGATCACCAGTCAGCAGATGATGACCAGTTTGGCTTGTTTAGAAGAGAGGGGGGATTTAAAGATGTGTATTTGGGAGTTGTCATTATTTAAGGGAGAAGAAGGACTAGAACAGGGGTATGTACAGAAAACCAAGGGGCGAAAGAGTTCCAAGAAGGAGGGAACAGTGAGCAGTGTTGTTAGCTATAGGTAAACCACTCCTGAAGCGCTTTTCTCCAGGCTGTTCACTGAAGAGGGGTACTCTCTTGGAGGCTAAGAAGAAAGAACTACTTCCACTTGAGTAGATGTTTTCTTCTCTCTCTCCCTTCCTCTTACTCTTTCTCCTACCCTTTTATTCTTTAAAAAAAAAAATTGTGAGCCGGGCTCGGTGGCTCAGCTTGTAATCCCGCGCCTTTGGGAGGCTGAGGTGAGTGGATTGCCTGAGCCCGCGGGTTTGAGACCCGCCTGGACAGCGAGACTCATCTCTACAATAAATCAAAAAATCAGCCAGGCGTGGTAGCACATGCCTGTAATTCCGGCTACTTGGAAGGCTAAGGTGGAAGGATCGCCGCAGCCCAGCAGGTTGACACTGCGGTGGCCGGAAGCGCCACTGCACTCCAGTCTGGGCAACAGAGTGAGACTCCAACTCAAAAAAAAAAATTGTGGTTCCTTTCTGCAATGAATTTGAAATTCCTTTCATATCCTCAAAAAAAAAAAAAAAAGAAGAAGAAGAAAACCAGTTCACAGTACTTGCATTGCTAGTTCAAAAGTAATAAATGCTGAAATTTTAGTTATTATTCATTTCACTTTGAACACAGAATTTACTTTTCTCTATGTAGTTCAGACTCACTTCTCTGCTCTTGAAACTTGCTTTTAATAAGCCAGTCACGCAGAGCCCAGGTCTCATTGTGTATCAGGGGTTGCATGACCTATACCAGGGCTTAGGCTGAATTGAAGTCTATTTGGTGCTCTGGAGTCTTTGCTTAAATTCTGTATCATTGTGTGAGAGAGAATCCAAGTATAACAATCTCTGATTAAGAAGAGCCAGGCATTCTTCTTTTCTAATCCCCAGATTCCCTAGAACTTCCTGTTATGAAAATAGTTCTTCATCAGATCAACAGGAAACTCAGTCTTTTGGGATTCAGATAACCATGAAGAAATCAACCCTTGTGACTGAATACCCCACTTACACCAGGTATTGGGAAATCTTTCTATCCAAGGTCACTCACCCAGAGAAAATAAGTAATAGAGAAAAGGGTCCAAAAGTCCATTTAGATGTGAAAAAAATTTAAAAAGAAGAAATATAGACAAAGAATAAAAGAAGGAAAGGAAAAGTGCTAACACATTTTTCAAGCATCTACCATGAACCAGACATTTGTTATGTATTCTATATGACCTTATCAAATCCTTACAATTCTGAGGTGTCATTCTACCCATTTTACAGATGAGGAAGCTGAATTTTAAAGATGTTAAATAAATTACCCAAATCATACAACAAAAACACGATAACCTGAGATTCAAACTCTGATAATGGTTCTAAGACCTATGTTCTTATTGTCAAAAAAGAAGGCGGTAGAAGAGAGAAAGATATAAAAATGGATAGGAAGGAAAGAGCATTATTTCTCACTTTCTCAGCTTGTGCTTCCTGCAGCTCCAATTGTAGGGCCTTCAATCTTTTTCTTCCTTATTGCCAGCTATAAGAATCTCCCCACCTCCCTTTTTTCCCCCCAGGGATCCCTATCAATCTGCCTTGTATCTTCCCTTATGAATTCAGACTGGAGTTTACCTTTGCCTACAATCTCCTCATCCTTCTTTGAGCCTGCTGACTGAGAAGGTTGTGCACATGTCTGAAAGATAATTCCTCCAGGAAGAGCCAGGGCATGCATCCTACCACAGGAACACACATTCCTGCTGTTTGCACAGCTGTATTTGTTGCTCTTAATGGTAGAGAAGGGAGGCACAAAAGACACTTGGTTTTTAGAAAACTTTTCATGGTCTAGCTAGAAGAAATTAAGCTAAGGGCCAGAGGTTTCCTACTGCTTTTTCTAGAGGCCAAGATTCTTTTATTTTTGAATTCTCTCTCTTGACAGTGAGGAAATATTATAGTAACTACTGTACAAATGTTACCATTTATTTTTGAGATTTGCCTGAGGGAAGTTCCTTTCTAAAGAAATTATTTTTCTCTCTTCCTAAAAAATATTTAAGTTTTCCTTCTAAATAGAGTTTTTGTGACTTTTCTTTGACCAGAACTGGGTCATTGTATTTAGTGACCACATTGCTTACTAATGCTGAACTATCCTCTTGCTTCTGCCTCTTTCAACAACTCTGGGTCTGTTTTTTCAATTTAAAGCAACTGTTCATGAAAATTCTGCCATGAAGGAAAATATTGTGAGTCAGTACACTTTGGGCCAAGTCCAACTCTCAGATAATGAAGTCAAAAGTACTTGTGCAAGAAAGAATTTGCTTTGTGATAGTAATAAATCTGTTATTTATATATCATAAACACAAATGGCTAAATGTATTCCAAGGTCTTGCTCGAAATTAGTTAAATGAATTTCCCTTTGCATCCATAACTAATTTAGTGACTAAAAATCTATTTTTACACAGGTCCTAATTACTAGTGAGCAGGCTTTATTTAATGACTGAACTAGAGAAGAGATATTTATTCATAGTAAATATAGGGCCTCATTAGTATTTCCTTGTGTTGCTTGAACTTTATGCCTTTGGGAGAAAAAGGCAATTCCTTACATTATATAACTAAAGGGACAGGCTGAATGATTAATAGTAAAAATATTGGACCATATAATAAAGGAATGTTAATCTTACAATGACTAGAAAATTGTTAATATCCTCATGAAATGTTACTGAAAGTTTCTTTCAAGGCAAGTGCCTATTCATGTGCTGACTGTCTCCAAATTAAATGGATCCCAAATCAGATTCTGTGAAGTACAAGCCACATTAAAAAGTATATTTGGGCCAAGGTCCCTTCCCCTTTCCACAAGAATTACGACTGTGATCAAATCAATGCTGAACAATATTACTTTTTCTTCCTAACTATGGTGTGTCTAGAAATGGGTTGTGACAGAAAGTCTTTTTATAGCTTTACTTTCAACATGCATTTACGTTTTAATGATACATTCTCTGTCAGTAAAAATGTAATTGTAGCACATAGAAAAGCAACATGTTTTAAGGTTTTTGAGCATATTTAAACTGTCAACAGCATGCTGTCTGACATACAACATTACTCTGCTTCCGCTTTTAATGGCTAGGTTGTTTTCTAAAGACAGTCTAATGACACAAGACTCCTAAATCCTGTCGGACCATGTGAACTAAGAATGACCTGAGTGGATAGGGATGCTTTGGCCATCTGTCATTGATAGCCATATTGATCTGGAAGATGGTGGCTGAGGGCACTGTGTACAGAGGGTAAGGCAGTTTGCTGAGGTGATGATAACCATCACTGATACCTTTGTGATGGGCTTGATTTCTCATTGTGTTTCCCCCAGCTATGGAACCCCTGGGCAGTAAGTAACCTAGTTTAAAAAGTGCACTTCTAGGTCAAAAGGGTACATCAGTTCTCATACATTATTCTCATAGGTCACCCTTTAGCATGTCTAAGAAAAGTACCCCCAAAAAAAGTTTTTTAAAAAGTATTTATTTTGAACATTTTCAAGTATAAAAGTAGTTATACACATCACCTAGATCCACCAATTGTTACTATTTTGCCTTTTGTCTATTTATCTATCTGAACCATTTCGGACAAAGTTGCAGATATGACCATTCACCCCTAAATACTTCAACACTTTCTAAAAATACTTCAACACTTTCTACCTACCCACAATGCCATTATGTACCTGAGAAAATTAACAATAACTCCCAGATATTGCCTAATAATCTATTCATATTCAAATTTCCCTGTTTGTCTCCCAAATGCTTGTAGTGTTTTTTCAAACTAGGATCCAGTCATGATTAATGTTTTACATATGATTGTTATATCTCTTATGTCAAAAGAGCTATTTGTTTAATGTTCAAAAAACATGGCAAAAGTGAAGAGAAATCCTGATCTCAAATTATATTATAGGTAGAAATAGATAATTAACAAGTTTTGTTCACACATACATTCTACTACTCTAACATCTGAAGTAATTTAGATTCTAGTTGATGAAATTCTCACCAAGTTTAAATGCTGGAGTAGCCTTTGTGACTACTCATGCTGGAGAGAATTACATTTCTTTTTGTGATAAGCCTCTTTTTCAATCTTTGCATAGTGACAAGAAGTTAAATTCTTAAAAGACTGTTTTCAGTAGGTATTTAAATATAAGTGGGTAGTCAGGGAAGATCAAATGATCACATAGGTACAATGAATACATTATGAATATGAAAAGTCACAGTTATGAAGGACAAATCATCTCAAAAGTAGCATTTAGTTTTAAAAGTTGATACATGGTGAGTTTAGTCAATGTGGTTTGGTGTTGCATATGGTGGCAGCAGGCTTATTTGGGTTAATGCAGTAAGCAAGTGATAACAAGTACAGCAGAATTAGAACATGTGGTAATAAACACAAATGTGATGAAACACATCTTCTATGTATTGGAATGACCTTTCTTTTTCACATCTCCCTGTAGTCTTATAAAGATGTTTCTCATTAGATAGCACTACATGATGTTGTCTTATATATTAAAAAGCGTTTAGCAGAATGCATGTGTTTACATAGTGGGCACTTTGTAAATGTATATCGTTGATGATATACAAGCCATCTTTCACCCTTCAGTGTGATCTCTAGATCACAAAATAAGGCAATAGGGTTGAAAAAATTATATAATATTTAAGGGACACAAACACCAAAGGGACATAGGAAGATAATATAATTTCTCAGTGGTTACAGTAATCTTCATTAGAATTTGAAACTGTTTCTACTTTTTCACTTTGTTTATTGCTTGTCTATTGTTTTTATGTATACATGTATTCAGCATATATTTGTTAAGAATTTTCCATGTTCCAGGCACTGTGTAGAGGCATTTTATTTATTTATTTACCTACTTACTGAAAATGGGGTTTCCACTCTGTTGCATAGGCTAGAGTGCAGTGGTAGCACAATCATAGCTCACTGAAGCTTCTTTTTTTAAAAAATCAGTTTAAATATGTCATGGATCATTGCAACTTCTAACTTCTGAGTTCAAGCCATCCTCCTTCCTCAGCATCCCAAGTAGTTGAGATTACAGGCATGAGACATCTCACCCGGCTCTAGGCATTGTGTTTTTAGAATATTATTATAGAAAAACTTAAAGGTACACAAAAATGGAAGGAATAGTATAATTGATCCCTGCATATTCATCATTCAGTTTTGCCAGTTACAACATCTTGCCAATCTTGTTTCATCTATCTTTCCCACTACTTGGGAAGGGTGGTGGAGGAGTATTTTAAAGCAAATCCCAGATATCATGACATTTAAATACTTTGCTATGAGTTAGAAGCATATTTGTAAAATTTGGTTTTCTAAAACATTTTTGACTAAAGATAGCCTAGTAACCTTAAAAGATTCAACCCCTATAGTTAGTACTTTATCTAAATAGTTGGAAAAGCATTATGTGCTTATCAAAGGTATACAATGATGAAATGTTAATAAGTATTTTCATAGAACTTAAATTACAAAATACTCATCAATATTGATTTAATTAATGTAGGTTACGGTTTTTATGAGGTTATTTGAGTGGTATGTGTGTTTGTGTGTGTGTGTGTGAAAGATGAAAACAACATTAAATTTAAAAAATAAATATACACACATATATGCAATGGGGAAAAAGTCTATATGTCTTTCAGTCACACAATGTTCTCTGCAAAGTCTAGGAGCAGTAATAGTGCAGATTCTTATGAAAGTTGTCACTTTAGGGTTAATTTATGATGCTGAAGAAAAAGAATGATTTGATTGGAGGCAGTGAGGAAAAAACAGAGAAGCAGAGATTCAAGTAAGATTCAACATTTAAGAGTAAAGGTAGCAGAAGAACAGAAGTATGAGGACAGCTCTGTTTGCTCATTCTCTGTTGTGCTTCTGTTGTGTTTTGGGACAGGGCCATGAGCTATTTTCTTGGGGCACTATGCTGTCATACTTGCATGCAAAGCCTATTTGGGATTTTGCGTTGCTTTTTACATTCTAGTCCATTTTATAACGGAATCATATACTATAGTATCCAGCAGAAAAGGACCCGAGAAAACACCTTGTCCAACCAACTCTCTTATTTTAGAGGAAGAATACTGAGACCCAAGGTTCAGTGACTTGCAAGTCTATAGAGTTAGGATGATAACCCATGTTTCCTAGTTGCTAACCTAGTAGTCTTTTTCCTTCACTATATAGCCTCTCTATATTGTTTCATATTCAGAGGTAGTTCAAGCTTAAGGTGAATACATACATACACACACATTTAGAATTTCCTACAGATGTATAATGAGTTTAGCATTGGTGTTAGATGAGGGAGAAAATGCCAGAATATTTGTGTTTTGCCTAAACCATGGATGCAGGGCTTTGTATCAGATAAATTACTGGGGTTTTTTTTCTGTTTAGTTAAGATATCTCAAAGGTTCCGCATTTATGTTTCTTACTCCAATATTGAATATTTCAAATCAAATATTTTCTCAAATTAAACAATCCCTTCATTTCTATGGGGCATTGACATTTATAAATCTCTTTAATATCCATTATCTGGCATAGGACCTAATAGGTACTAAAGACATACTGCTGGATCAATGAATGAGTTCCATCAACTCCTCAAAACAGATCTATAAGATAGGCAGAACAAATATTAATATCGAATATCATTATTCCCATTTCATAGATGTGAAAACTGAGAGATACTGAATTAAACCACCTTGCTCAAATTCACATAACTAATAAATGGCAAAACCAGGATTCAGCTTAAGTTTTTTGATTCCCAAATCAATTTCTAGTATTATCAGTAAGTATAGAAAAGACATTTTTAAAAATTCTAGTAGTTAGTGAGAGAAGATTATACTACTGCAATTAATGCTTCCAATTTTGGCCTAGTTGGGTATCTTCTCTGTATGACGAACTTTAGACTAAATTTAGTATTCAATGTGAAATACTTCATGTCCCGAGAAATAGAATAAGAATGGAACACAACTATTAATCAAATCCAATGCCTACAAAGCAATACATTCAGTATGTATTAAATTTGTTATTCAGATAGATTAACATACATGCTATCTTGTTTACTAACATCTGTTTCTCATACTTCACTGAAATTACTAGTGAAACTATGATTAATAAAATTGGTTTAGAACCAAAGTTCAATAAAAGCAAAGTTAATTACGTGTTTGTAAGAGAATAAGCATACAGTTAGATCAATATGCAAATTGTGACCTTCAATGGTCTTTTCTGTCTTCTTTTAAGCCCTTAGTCTTGCAAAGATTAACTTACTACCTAGAACTTCATTTATGAAGCCACTAGGACTTAGATTACTGGATTTTAAATTGCTTATGTATCAATGATATGTGTATATGTGTGTGTATATATATTTGTATATAATCTCTGATCTTTGTGAGGAAGCTCTGTTCTAACATAAAAAATAATGGATGAAACAAATAAATATGTTTCATGTTATCAAAGAACAGACCAAATTGGAAAATGAAATTCACATCAACCTTTTCTAGGCACCAAAGCTAGGCACCATGTTTGATGCTATGGGAAATATGAAGTTAAGTAATACATTTTCTGGCCTATAAAGACTTCCACAATTAGTGGAAGAGATAGTCATGTTCACAAATAACTAAATTACAACATCGAGTATGTTTTTAAATAGAGACATGTAGAGCAAAATGGGAAACAGATGGAGAGATTTATTCCATACTTGAGAAGGTATCTTTGAAGATATTACATTTAATCTGATCTTAAAGAATGTGTTGTGGCCAGATACGGTGGCTCAAGCCTGTAATCCCAGCACTTTGGGAGGCTGAGAAAAGAGGACTGCCTGAGTCCAGGGGTTCAAGACCAGCATGGATAACTTGGTGAGACTGCATCTCCATGATAAATAAAAAATAATTAGCTGGGTGTGGTGGCGTGTTCTTGTGATTCAACTACTAGGAAGACTGAGGCAGAAGGCTCGCCTGAGCCCAGTAGGTTGAGGCTGTGGTGGCCGTGAGTGTGCCGCTGCACTCCAGCCTGGGCGACAGAGTGAGACTCTGACTCTAAAAAAAAAAAAAAAAAAAAGAATGTGTAGGATTTTTATTAGAGGAAATGGGAAGGCAAGGCTAGGTAGAAGAAATAATAAAAGGCAAAGAGGACATAGTACAAGTATAATTGAGGAACAGCAAGTAGTATCCTTCATCATAGTTTCCAAACATATGGTGAAACAAACTCTGGCCCTGCACCTTTATATTATGACATTGGCTTAACATCATGAATAGAAGTTTAAGTTTCAATAATTTTGTGGCAAATCAGCTTGCTTGACTCTGCTACTGGCTTCCTTTCTATAAATTCATGAAGTACTTTTATCAGAGGTGTTCCTTAAACACATGTTAATAGATTTAAGTGGAATTCTTAAATGTTTCTGAAGATCTTAGCATATACTTGTAGTAAACAAAAGCATTTAAGCCATAGGTGATGGGCAGTGTCAAAATCAAATAAAATATAAAGAAAAAATCTCAAAACAAAACATTTTATTTGGAAAAATAAATTTGCAATTCAGGGTGTATACACAAACGGGATAGTCTTCAGTGTGCCCAAAAAACAAAGAAAAGTTTGCAGCTTTCATTAGAAAGAAAAATTTTGCATATTGTTTTGGAAGAAAACTCATTGGCACTATGGAACTTGTCAGAAGCAGGCAAACTGGTGGTGAGTGACAGTGGTAGGTAAAACTAGTTTTAGGATTATTGTAATTTATTTCAGCAGCTACCAGGTAAAGCTGGTCTCAAGGTTGTAGCAGGTCTTTCAGCAACTGGAGAGATAATCCCTGGGCAGGTGCTTGTGTCCCATGTGCATTTCTTTTCCTCCTTTTGGTTTCTCAACTTTAATTTACTTGAGTATGACAAGATAACTCTAATTTATATAATCAGTTTTTACAGCAGGCAGTCAACTTTTAGCTCTCTATTTGCACTCAATCTACTGAAAGATTTAATTTGAACAGTGTAGAAGACTATATGTATATGTGTGTATGTATGTATATATGTGTGTGTATGTATATATATATGTGTGTGTGTGTGTGTGTGTGTGTGTATACACATGTGTATATACACATATATATATATATACACATTTTTTTTTTAAGGAGAGGAGTCTCTGTTGCCCAGGCTAGAATGCAATGGTGCAGCAACCTTGTGAAAATATGCAATGTGAAAGACAGAGAAAAAATAAACTTGAAAATTATTTTTAAAGATTCCATTGTAGATTATCCATTAATAACAGACTAAGATTTAATCACTTGAACATGTATCCTGCATGATTCTTTTAGATTACAAATAAATTACTTCATTTCTTGTTTTCAGATTATATGCAATTATTACAGGGTGAAATTTATTGACTATAGGTTTTATAGAGCTTAGATACAAAGCATAACATTCTCTTGCCTTCTTTTAGGTAGTAGAATAATCATAAGTATGGA
Organism: Carlito syrichta; assembly: GCF_000164805.1. Taxonomy (NCBI): domain Eukaryota; kingdom Metazoa; phylum Chordata; class Mammalia; order Primates; family Tarsiidae; genus Carlito; species Carlito syrichta. The sequence goes on along the minus strand of NW_007251189.1, from coordinate 58,413 downwards.
TTATTTTATAGTAACAAGGAACAAGTCGGGTGTTTTGAAAAAACTGTAAGATTTTTTTTTAAGCAAAAAACCTTACCCCATGACTTGATTCAAGTTCTGTATTAGATTTGGTAACATTTATGATGAATACAGTAGAATTATATCTTGGCTTAGACAAAGTAAAGGATATATTTTTCTTTTAAACTGTAGGCAAACATTTAAAAGGAGGAACAAATTGCCAATGTGAAAAATTTTAAAACCGGCCCTCTTTTCTCCTAGGCCATATAGTAAATATGAACATAGAAAATAAAGAAACTAAAAACTGCCAAAAATTTTTACTGAGTACTTTAAAAGGTCACTAATTATCAGTGCAAACAGCCTTTCTATATTCATGAAAACGCCGAAAGTTGTAAAATGAAAATGTGATTGTTTTGCTCTTAATCAAAGAAAGTGAATACACATTTATATTGAATCTCACATTACTCTAAGCCTGTTGAAATAAACTTGCAAGATTATGGCTGTCATCCTTTACCAGCAGTCTTATTAGGCGTAGAAGTATTTGTCTAAATAGTATTTGCTGAGTGCTTGTTCTGTGCATACTTGGTGTTATGGAGGGTTCTGTAAAGTACACTCAAATGAAAAATTAACTAAAAGTATAAGACACTAGAAAGCATGTCAAAAGATGATCCATGATTACATGTCAAGGATGGGGTCAGACACAGCTTCTGAGATCCTCAAGATGGGTATTAATATTGTTTTATATAAATGACATTTTATATAAAACAATATCACAAGGTATATTTCATTCTGCAATTTTTTTTGACTCAGCAGTATGCCCAAGAGATCTTTCTATGTTCGTGCATAAAAAAAATCTATGTCAACATCCTTGTATTGGTACAAGAACAGGCACATAGATCAATGGAATAGGATAGAGATTCCAGAAGCAAAGCCTCAATTTCTTAACCAACTCAATCTTTGACAAAGCCTCCAACAACAACCACTGGGGAGAGGAGAACCTATTTAGTAAATGGTGCTGGGAAGACTGATCACATGCAGAAGATTGAAACAGGACTCCTACCTATCACCATACACAAAAATTAACTCTAAATGGATCAAAGACCTAAACGTAAAACCTCAAACTATAAGAACCTTAGAAAACGCAAGAGACACCCTTATGGAAATTGGAACTGGCAACCAATTCCTATTCAGAACCCTAAATGCCCATACCTTAAGAAATAAGATAGACAAGCGGGACCTCATCAAACTAATGAGCTTCTACAAAGCAAAAGAAACCATCAAGAGAGCAGGGAGACAGCCCACAGAATGGGAAAAAATATTTGCCAACTGTATATCTGTCAAAGGCCTAACATCTAGGATCTACAAGGAACTAAAATGCGCCGAAAGGAAAAAAACAGTCCCATTAAAAAGTGGGCAAAAGACATGAATAGACTCTTCTCAAAAGAAGATAAATGGGCAGCCAGCAGACACATGAAAAAGTGCTCAGCTTTCCTTATCATCAGAGAAATGCAAATCAAAACCACATTGAGATACCACCTAACCCCAGGAAGAATGACCATCATTAATAAAACAAACAACAACAGATCCTGGTGAAGATGTGGAGAAAAAGGAACGCTTCTACACTGCTGGTGGGAATGCAAATTAGTGCAACCTCTTTGGAAAAATAGTGTGGCGATTCCTGAAAGAACTAGAAATTGACCTTTCATATGACCCAACAATTCCCCTACTGGGAATATACCTGGAGGAACTCAAATCATTCTACAAAGAAGATACCTGCACATGTATGTTTGTTGCAGCTCTATTCACAAGAGCAAAAACATGGAACCTACCATGTTGCCCATTGAAGCTGAACTGGATTAAAAAAAAAAGTTGGACATATACACAATGGAATATTATGCAGCCATAAAGAAGGACAAACATATGGGACTTTGCAGCAACTTGGATAGATTTAGAGTCTATCATACTCAGTGATCTATCACAGAAACAAACAGCAGTACCATATATTCTCACTCATAAGCAGACCTTCAACAATTATAATGCTATAAGAAAGGGATTGGCAGTAGTGGGAAACTGTTGGGGGGGTAGGATTGGCAGTTGAGAGAAACTGCTAGGGGAGGAAGGGGCACACCTCATCAACAAGGATACCTGCATAATCAACATTTGCATACCTAACCCTGAATTGTACCCCACATTTTTATTTTACAAAATCTATGTCATTCTAAAGTTGCATATTACTTCCTGGTATGTATTTACCATATTGTGTTTAGCTATTCTCCTATTTTGATTGGCATTTAGGCCATTTTTAGTATGTAAATGGTTTTTTGAAGATCTGAAGTAGCCAAACGGTTGATGTGAACTTTAGTTTTGTTGTGCATAACTTTCTTTTAAATAAGGAGAATGTATTAATATACTATTTATATAATTAAAACTAAGACATTTTAATAACACATCTTGGGGCAACCATTCAATGTTTGCCCCACTCCCATCACCCTTACAGCATGCTAGTCTACTTGTCCTACCTCTGATATGCTTAGCCAATCAACTGGCTTTAGTGAGTGTCTCAGCTTTCCACTGGGCACTGGTATCCACTGGGGATGCAGCTTTCCTTAAGTTCCAGTCCCTTTGGCTGAAGCTTTATTTATTTTGCTTCTTTGCTGTTAGCCTCTGTTGCCTTCAGTAAACAGAAGGCAATATGTATTTTAATTATCAATGCGGTTGGTGTTTTAAATAGCAAATCTTGATTTAATGATGTCAGGTAATTATCTCAGATTGACTTTTCTATTTCATCTTTTTTATCCTAAAAATTAAAGTAGTTCTTGTTTTATAAACTTAGTTTTCAACATAAATTTTATCTTGGGTGGTTTTCACTTAGAAAAATTTGGCCTTCAAAGTATTTATATGAACTCTGATTGGTATAATTCTGTTTTTACTAGCATACTAAGGAAAGAGCATGACTAACACTAACATTATAAACTCTAAGAACTAACAGAGTTGCAATTAAATCTTTTGGTCTAGTCTCTTTTCACACTGTATTATCAAAGTTATCTATTTTCCCGTTAAGTAAAGATATAAAGAAACAAAAAATATTCATTTCAAACAAATTAAGCATATATGTTTCTGAGCTTGTCTGATATTTTTTTCAGAAAAAAGCTGAAGCCTATTCTAATCCTTGTTTAAAAGAAGCAACGTCTAATTCCTTAAATCTCATCTACAATTTTGTAAACTGAGGATAGTCCACAAAAGTTGGAGTATTTTTTCCAAGTACAAGATAAAATGGTCTTTATAAATGAAATATTAGAATAATCTCATTTTGAAATCACCGTCTGACTACAGTAGTCTCCCTTATCCAGTTTTACTTTCTGTGGTTTTAGTTACCCAAAGTCAATTGTATTTGAAAGCATTCAATGGAAAAATTCCCAAAATAAACATTTCATAAGGTTTAAATTTTGTGCCATTCTGAGTACCATAATGAAATTTCATGCCATTCTCGCTCTGTCCCATCCTTTGTCCAGCATATCCATGCTGTACCCACCACCTGTTAATCACTCAGTAGCCTCAGTTATTGGACAGACTGTCTTGTATTGCAATGCTTGACAATTCAAGTAACCTTTATTTTATTTAATAATGGCCAAAAAATGCAAGAGTAGTGATGCTGGCATGCTGTTATAATTGCTCTATTTTTATTGTTAGTCGTTGTTAATCTCTTGCTGTGTCTAATTTATAAATTAAACTTTATCATAGGCATATATGCATATTAAAAAACCCTACAGCATGTACAGGGTTTGGTAATCTCTGAGGTTTCAGGCATCCACTGGGGGTCTTGGAACATATCCTCCTCGGATAAGGGGACTACCGTATTTCTAAAAACTTTAACGCAACAAATATTTGTATATTTGAGGCAGAAATTTAGCAGAAAAATATTTAATTTAAGCACTTCAGAGAATAATCTTATCCTTTCTTTGCTGTCTTAGGAGTTGTTTTGGAAATGCACAGGTCACCACACAGTGATGGAAAGTCAATCCATAGTAATCCTGACAGTTTACTCCAGAGCTTTGCTTTCAAATATGCTCTTTAAAAACTGTTTGGTGTTTTTTTTTTTTCATAATAACAGCAGATTGTGAAAGACTTTTGAGACTTGAAAAATATTCCTTCCAATTATTGGTTGTGGGAACTTCCAGGGAAGTGTTTACAACTTTTAATTTTTCAGCAGGATAAATTTCATTCCTTACCTTCTCATTGCTATGTTTATAGACAAAATTAGAAGCGGGTAGAAAGAAGGAGTGTACATGCAATAACTAACCTAAATGAGAAATAACATGGTCATTGAAATCTAAAAGGCTGGGAGGGTTCGATCTTGGGCTCACCTATAATTTGTGCACCATAAATGCAGAAGGAAGTCAGCAGGGACTTTTTAATGACAGTGCTGTCTATAACAGTTTCATCAAGCAAGACATTGGCATAAATCATTGGCACTTTGCAAAGTGTCACTTCTGTCAACCTTCTAGTGATGTGATCTTTAGTCTTTCAAATCCATAGACTGGCATTTGGATCAGCTAAGCATCTTACATCCTGTCTTGCATATTAAAGCTCTTCTAGCCAATATTGTAATACTGAAATAATGCATGTTCGAAAAAATTTTGAAACAACTGACCTAATAACTAACTAAGCTTTGCTTTCAGTACAGCTTGCAGAGTTTTTTATTTGCAAATGCAAATGAGGCTATTATTCATTTTAGAAAGTTCCCCAGGAGGAAAAAAAAAGATAATGAAACAGTGGTGAGTTTTTTGTCTTTTCAAAGAACTTTTATTAATAAAGCTTTTATTTTAAGTTCAAAGGCAGATTCACTTTGGGTTTAAGTTTAATTCAGAAAATAAACTGCTTGTTAAGGTGATTGATTTGTGGTTGGATGGATTTTATAAAAACAGAAATGACTTTGAAAAATATAAAAAGTTACTCTTGTCTAAATAAAATAAAGTTAATTCACATCTGTACATAATACGATAGAAAACTTGTATGCTTTAAATTTTTTTTAATTTGTTTTTTATTTTTTATTTTAGAGATGGGGGGGTCTCACTGTGTTGCCCAGGCTGGCATGCTGTGGTACAATCACAGTTCACTGTGACCTTAAACTCCTGGGTTCAAGCAATCCTCCCACCTCAGCCTCCTGGGTAGTCGAGACTGTGCATGTACCACCATACCTGTTGGGTTTTTTGTTGTTTTTTTTTTTGAAGAGACAGAGTCTCACTATGTTTCCCAGCTGGTCTTGAACTTCTGGCTTCAAGAATCCTCCCGCCTCAGCCTCCCAAAGTGCTGAGATTACAAGCATGAGCCACTGCACCTGATTTGTATGCTTTTATTTAATTTGAATGAATACTTGTACTCAACAGAATTGCTACTTCCGTCTATGAAGCTGAAGTCCTATAGAAATTGCATTGGTGTGTAGTGGTTCTGAAGTTAAACTGAAAAATATCTTGAGAGGCATAAAGCCTATCATATCTCCTTATTAAGTTTTCATCATCAGAGTATAGCATTTTGAGAAGACTAAGTTTGGATCAACAGAGTTCTAGATATATTAGATCAGCATTAGGGCTTGGGATTGCAACACTACTAATGTCATTTTAAAAAAGACAACTTTTTAGGAGCAGTATGAGGTTCACAGCAAAATTGAGAGGAAGCTATAGAGATTTCCCATCCAGCCCCTGCCTCCAATTTTACTCATTAATTACATCTCCCACCAGAGTGGTACATTAGTTACAACTGATGAACCTACATTGACACATCATTATCACATGACATCTATAGTTTACATTAGAGTTCTATGTCTTGGTGTTGGACATTCTATGGGTTTGGACAAATGTATAATTACATGTATTTATCATTATCATATCATACAAAGTATTTTCATTGCCCTAAAATCCTCTGTGCAATTCATTCCTCCCTCTCCTCTACCCCCTGGCAGCCACTGATCTTTTACCTGTCTCCGTTGTTTTGCCTTTTCCAGAGTATCATATAGTTGGAATTGTGTACCATGTTAGCCTTTTTAGATTGACTTCTTTCACTTAGTAATATGCATTTAAGTTTTCTCCATGTCTTCTTATGTCTTGGTAGTTTATTTCTTTTCTGTGCTGGGTAATATTCCATTTTTTGGATGTACCACAATTAATCCATTCACCTCTTGAAGGACGTCTTGGTTGCTTCCAGGTTTTGGCAATTATGAATAAGCTATTATAAACATCCATGTGCATGTTTAACTATGAACCATAAGTTTTTAACTTGTTTGGGTAAATACCAAGGAGCATAATTGCTGGGTCATAGATTATGTTTAGTTTTATAAGAAGCTGCCAAACTGTCTTCCAAAGTGGCTGTACCATTTTTGCATTCTTATCAGCAATGAATGAGAGCTCCTGTTACTCCATATCCTTGTCAGCATTTGGTGGTGTCATCAGAATGGATTTTGGCCATTCTAAGAGGTGCATAGTAGTATCTCGTTGTTGTTTTAATTTTCGTTTCTTTGATGATGTATAATGTGGAGCATCTTTTTTCGTTTGTTTGTTTTTATGTTGTTTGTTTCGAGTTTGAGTCCCACTCTGTTGCCCTTGCTGGAGTGCAGTCGTACACATGCTCATGGCCATGCAACCTCAACCTGCTGGACTCAGGTGATCTCATTGTAGATCTCAAGAGGCCTAGGCCTCTTGCCTAGGCCTCCCAAAGTGCTGAGATTATAGGCATGAGTCACCATACCTGGCATGGAGCATCTTTTTATATGCTTATTTACCATCTGTATATCTTCATTGTTGAGGTTTCTATTAAGGTCTTTGCCCTTTTTTTGAGTCAGGGTCACACTCTGACACCCAGGCTGGAGTGCAGTGGCACAATCACAGCTCACCGCAAGCTCAACCTCCTGGGCTTAGGTGATGCTTCTGCCTCAGCCTTCTGAGTAGCTGGGACTCCAGGCACATGCCATCCATCATACCCGGCTAACTTTGTAATTTTTCATGGAGATGAGATGATCTTGCTATGTTTCCTAGACTGATCTTGAACTGTTGGGCACAAGAAATCCTCCTGCTTTGGCCTCCCAAAGTACTGGAATTATATGTGTGAGCCACCACACCCAGCATGGCCCATTTTTTAATTGGGCTGTTTTCTTATTGCTGAATCTTAAGATTTATTGGTGTGTTTTGGTTAATAGTCCTTTATTGGATATACCTTTTGCAAATATTTTCTCATTCTTTTGACAATGTCTTTCACAGAAAAGAAAATTTTAATGAAGTCCAGCTTATCAATTCTTTATTTCATGGATTATACCTTTGGTGTCATATCTAAGAAGTGATCACCAAACCCAAGATTATCTAGATTTTCTATATCATCTCCTAGGAGTTTTATAGTTTTTCATTTTACATTTAGATCTGTGATCCATTTTGAGTTAATTTTAGTGAATGATGTAAGGTCTGTATCTATATTCATTCTTTTTTTTTTACACATGAATGGTCCTTTGTTCTAGCACCATTTGTTGAAAAGACTCTGCTCTATTGTATTGCTTTGCTTCTTTGTCAAAGATTGTTTGACTATATTTATATGGGGCTCTCTCTTCTATTCCATTGGATAGTTTGTTTATTCTTTCACCAATATCACACAGTCTTGATTACTTTAGTTTTATAGTAAATGTTGAAGTCAGGTGGTAAGTCATCCAACTTTCTTTTTCTCTCAATATGATGTTCTGGGTCTTTTGCCTCTTCATGTAAACTTTAGAATCAGTTTGTTGATATCCACAAAATAACTTGTTGGGATTTTGATTGATATTGCACTGAATCAAGCTTAAAAGAGCTGGCACATCTATAATATTGAGTTTCACTATTTATGAACATGGATACTTCATTTATTTAGTTCTTCTTTGATTTCTTTTATCGAGTTTTGTAGTTTTCTTCAAGAGGTCTTATACATATTTTGTTACATTTATACCTAAGTATTTTGTTATTTGGTTGCTAATGTAAATAGTTTTATGTTCTTAATTTCAAATTCCACTTATTCATTGCTGGTATATAGGAAAACAATTGGGTTTTGTATATTCACTTGCTATAATCACTGTTAATTTCATTTAAAATTCTTCCAGACATAGATACAAATTGCCTCAGGGAAGAGAACTTTGGAAGCATTAAACATATTCCCTGTCTTCTAGAGGTTATTCTTGTCATCTCCACCATTACTCCCCACCCCCTGGTTTAGTACTCCAGGAATCTAATAGCCTTTTGAAGCCATATCATGAATTTACAGTGTTCTAGCATCCTTGGAACAATCAGATTTACTATTGTTTTCTTCCCCTAGGTCTCAAGGAGAGCAGAGAGCAGAGTGGCTGCAGATAAGAGCACTAGTCTGAGACCTACTGTTTCAACCCAAACTAAATGGGCCTTCTAAATTTTCCTGGATTCTCAGAGTATCACTGAAATAGCCAGAATCCAATTGACTCAGTAACACAAAACATAGAATGAGAGGCTGTGGTGTTCTCTGGAGTTTACCTAATTCCTAGGGGCCTTCTGGTAATATAAATAAGATACTATAAGACTGTCAAAAGTACAAGACATAATCTTAAAAGTTGCTAAATGTTTGTTTCTCTTTTCTATCTGCTTATTTGTGGTATATTTCCTTTTGAGTCTTGGCTACCTGCTAAGTGACTGATAGCATTATCTATAAATATTAGTTCCTCTGTTGATATTTTTAATTTTTCTTTGTTAGAATGTGTGGACCTATAGCTCTGTTCAGAGTAAATCTTGGTTTTATAGGGGAAAAAAAAATCAAACCACTCTCTTCTAAAGCTAAGTTTGGCAGAACAGTAGTTTTATTGGACAAGGTACTTTGCTCCTAGTTTTAGTTTCTGCTCTGTCAGTGGCATAATTAAAATGGAGAAAAGATAAAACAACACCAAATGATGCTGCAAATAAAACAGATACATGCCCTTTTCCCAGCTCTGTGACTGACCTTCTTTGAGATCTCACACAAGCAACTTTCCCTATGTCAGCCTTCCAGTTACAATATGGGAATGTGCATTTGTATTTACCACAGAAAGTGCTTATTAAAAAGGTTTGAAAATTCCAAGTAAGACTACCCCATCAATCTGCTTGTTCTACCCAGACCTAATTGTATTGGATTGATGCATAAGTTCATAATGCTTTTTACTTGCCCATGGAATGCAAATGTCACACAATGGTTGACTGGTCATAGTTTATCACATTTGCCAATTCTTGATCTGACTGACGTTTCCTCTGTTTTGCTTTCTATGATTTCAGTTACCCGTAATCACAGTCCAAAAATATCAACTGGAAAATTCCAGAAATAAACAATTCCTAAGTTTTAAATCTTGTGCTGTTCTGAGTAGCATGATGAAATCTCTCTCTATTCAGCTCCATCCCATCTGGGACATGAATCATCTCTTGGTCCTGTGTATCCACACCATAGCTACTTCCCACCCAGTATCATCTGTTCCTGACATCCAGTCATCAGCATCATCATGACTTCAAAATTCAGGATCACCCAAAGCAGACGATCCTTCTGACATATTGTCAGAGGGTCAATAGAAGACCACACAGGTAAAGTGCTATTTTTATCACATTATATCAAGAGTACATAAAATTGAAATGACTAATCACTGTTGGTGATAGACTCCATCACCTGGCTGAGGTAGTGTGTTGGTCAGCTTTCTCTACTGTGAAGTTATTCTCTTCCCCCCCTTTTCATACTCTGCTCTCTGAGTATAGGTCATTATGTGCAGCCAGCTCTTAAGGAATGGGGAATTATGCTCCACTTCTTTCAAGGTGGAATATTTACATAAATTATTGGGAAGTCTTCTAATTGGAAGATTTGTCTATTCTCCTTTTATTCATTTAATAATTTATTCATTTCAGTATGGACTCATAGATTTTCTTTTCTTTTTTTCTTTGGTTATAAGCTAATAGTACTTTATTTTGTTTTTCAAATTGTTTCAGCTTTGGCTATTCTACTGACTTTTCAAGTGGCCTGAGATAAGCAAGATGAGAATATGCATGGAGATGCACTAGTCTGGCTAGTGGAGAGTTTTACAAGCAAGTGCTAAGAGAGACTGTTGGAAAAGATTGGAACCATGTATGAGAGGGCAAGGGCTGGCCTTGGGTACCAGGCTATGTTCTATGGGCCGTGGTGGCTATTTTATTTAAAAAACCAGATTTATATGTCTAATGTTTTGTAATATATATTAAAGAAAGATCACTCAGTGTGAGGTTGACCATGCAGGAGCAGAGAAATAGTAATGATTTGCCATATAGTTTGTTAACTCCACTAGGGAGGTCAGGGCTGGGGGTCACTGATTTCTTTTCTATTTCTATAGAAACACACGACTCATTCTCTTTGTTATCCTTTTGAACGTAGATTCAAGTACTTCCTAAAATAGGGGTATTTTAAATACATTGTATGAAATTAAGTCTGAAGTGGACTGTGCAGACTCATTTTCCTTCATAATGTTCTTTTCCTATTAGATTTCAAGCAATGCTTAGAAGCCCTAGAGGAAGTAGAAGAATGGTATATGTAACCCAATTGTCTCAGTGGATGATTGTATGTGTACATATAATCTTATTGTCTGAACCTGGAAGATCACAAGAGAGTGAGAATAATTTTGAAGCCTCGGGGAGGAAGTCTTAATAGATTTTAGTCTTTAAACTGGCATAATAAATATTGCCCGGCTTACTCTTCCCTTCTAAGTTTGTTATTTATTAATTTTCCCTCCTTGTACCCTGAACTTTGACATTTTCATACACACACACACACCCCCTTATGATTCATCTTTCTGTGTCTGAGTCTAGGTTAGATGATTAACCTATTTGATAGGGTAATTACCCTGTTAAAGAATAATAACTTATACACAGAAGTAGTTTACCTTGTCCCAAACCTCCCCTGAATTGATAACCTTGAAGAAGAAACTCTAATTTTCACAATTTTCACCTTTACAATTCTTAAGTATTTTTATGATCTCATCTCCTCATTCTTTTCTTAGCTCTGTAGCTATCAGTGTCTACTCCTTAATAGAATATTTGTCTTGATGATCTGCAAGTGATAATTGTTCAGGTAGTAGGGAATCATTATTTTCTTTTCTTTCTTTTTTTTTTTTTTTTTTAGTTGGAGTCTCACTCTGTCGCCCAGACTGGAGTGCAGTGGCTGCTCCCGGCCACCACAGCCTCAACCTGCTGGGCTCCAGCGATCCTTTCGCCTCAACCTTCCAAGTAGCTGGAACTACAGGCGCGCGCTACCACGCCCGGCTGATTTTTTGATTTATTGTACAGATGAGGTCTCATCAAGTTGCCCAGGTGGGTCTCGAACCCGCGGGCTCAGGCAATTCACTCACCTCAGCCTCCCAAGGCGCGGGATTACAGGCTGAGCCACAGAGCCCGGCTGGGTATCATTATTTTCACTAAGAAGACCAGATTTTAGGTTTTTGATCTACTCTGTAATTCTTGCTTGTTAAGATGTGTATAGATGCTTCCCTCGATTCAATTTAGAGGACAAAGCATTTTAACATCTCGTTAACACCTCAAATACTTTAGGAGCATTTCACAGTGGGGTTAACAGCCAATAGCAAAATTATACAGAATATCCTCATGTATTTGGAAATTAAGAAAATTATTTCTACATAACTGAGTCAAAAAAAAAATGTCAAAAGTAAGAAACAGGGGTATGAAATAATAATAAAATCATAACATATAAAAAAAACCCAATACCTCATTCTGCCTCTATTATCTCTCACATAAAAAGCATGTGTAGAATTGAAAATAAGAGAGAGAAGTAATGCCCTGGAGGCAAACCAGAGTGCCAAAGTACTTGGCTGCCAGAGTGATAGGAAAACAGAAATGACTTCTGAGAGAAAAGAATTTTAGAAGAACTAGAGCAATGGATGATTCTGACCTGGGTGGTTGCCTCTTCCTGCCTTTGTTGGAAAATGTCAAAGATTTTAACAGATGAATGTGGATAATAAAAAATACTTTTTGAGGTTCATAATGGAGAAAGTACAAGTCCATTAATTCCAGTGATGAACATAAACTATCACATCAGAGAAAAACTCCCAAATGTAAATCACCTGTTATTTACCTGTTTAATATAGGTGCATATTTTATGCAGTTTTATTTAATAATTATGACTACCTTTTTTTTTTTTTTAACAGATGGAGAAAAGCTATCATTTAACCTTCTACAGACCAGTTAGCAAAAGAATCTGTACCAGGCTGTCTTAAATTTATCTGCAACGACTGGACTTCTCTTCAGATGATGGTTTCTTTTTGTTATTTTCATTACTGTTTCTCGTATACTAGTTCAGCAAACTTGGGAAGATGGCATTTTAAGTGAGTGTATGGTATGGCTAGAAAGAACTATGCATTTTCATCATTTCCCACCTCCCTAAGAATCACAGTGTATGTCTTTGCCAAATACAAGTGGAAGGAAGGGGCGGTGCAGACATTCTCCGGCTGGCCTCCACAATGCTGACAGCACACATCAGCCACTCAGCACTTTTCCAAGTAGCAGCTAATGCCCGGCTATTCAACTTTAACCCAGGAAAAGGAGGTCATCTCAGGAAAGAAAAGCACGTCAGAGATCATGCTGGTGGTCTGCTGGGAAAGGTTTTCTTCTGAGATTTCCTTTAGCTCAGTGTCAGCACCCTCTTTGGGGGTAGAATGCAATTGCTTTTTTGACAAATAATAAACTATATATAGATTCATCATTGCAAGCTAAAAGAAAGAAATTTTTAAAAATCTCAGGGTATTGAAAGAAATCATGATAATTAACATTTTTAAGCATTTACTAAGTACTAGTTAGGCACTAAACATAATGTCTTAAATAGTTGTTTTATTTAATTATTAAAATAATCAGAGACATAGCTCATTTTGCTCCTAAGATTAGGTTCTTTCTTTAGTAGACATTGTAATTAAAATATCACTTATTTAAAATTATATCCTATCTCTGACCTATACTTTGCAATTGTACTACATTATGAAATATTCTCTCTTACCTGAGTTTCATTTAGGCTCAAATATGCCTAAATATTTGTTTTTCTGCAGAGTTCCTCTTATGCCATCATTTATCACTATGAATCATGAAGATAGAAAATGCCCATTCCAGGCTGTGCCCCTTGCACACTCACGTATGTATGGTTGATAGGGCTTTAGAGCTAAGCGTCTGGGAAAGTCCTGCTCACCTTCATAGCCTCATCATTAGGTTAGACGTCCCTAGCCTAGTGTGGTAAGCTAAATAATAGTCCCCAAATATGTCCATTCCATAACTCCTGGAACCTGTGATTGTTACCTTATATGACAAAAGGGACTTTGCAGGTGTGATTAAATGAAAGATCTTGAGATTAGAAGAGTATCTGGCATCCTCAATGAGGAGCCCAATGTAATCACAACAGTCCTTAAGAGGGATGCAGGAAGTAGAAAGAGAGAGAGAGAGAGAAGGGCATGTGAGAGTAACAAAAGCAGAGTGACGCATTTTGAATATGGAGGAAGGGGCTACAAGCCAAGAAATATAGGCAGCCACTAGAAACTGAAAAAATGCAAGGAAACGGATTCTCCCTCAGAGCCTCCAGTAAAAACCAGTCCTGCTGACACCTTGACTTTAATCCAGTGAAACTGATATAAGATGTATGACCTCCAGAACTGTAAGAGAATAAATGTGTGCTGTTGTCTTAGTTTGGGCTGTAATAACAAGAATATCATAGGCTGCAAATAATGTTTATTTCACATAGTTCTGGAGCCAAGGAAGTTCAAGATGAAGGTACCAGAAGGTCCAGTATCTGATGGGGGCCCACTTTCTGGTTTGTAGATGGCTCTCTCTTTGTATCCTTACATGGTGTAGGGCAGAGAGAGAAGAAGCAGGTGCTATCTCTTCTTATAAGGCATTAATTCCCCTTGAGGTCTCTACCCTCATAACCTAATTGTCTCTCAAAGACCCCATCTCTAAATACCATCTCATTGAGGATTAGGGTTTTGAAATATGAATTTTGGGGAGATACAAACATGCAGTTCATAATAGTTGTTTTAAGCTACTAAGTTTGTGATAATTTCTGACAGCAGCAGTAGGAAACCAATATAGCTATGGTTAGTGTGAATTTAAAGTCTTGTGAGAAAATCATTCAGAGCAACTATCAAAACTGATTTGCAGGACCTCACAATTCTAGGTTAGTAAGATTTCATATTGCTGGGTAGCACTCCACCATGAGACCTCTTGCCTTTGTCCTTCCTTACCACTGCTGGCACTCCCCCACCCTCATAGATGCACACACAGGAACAAAACAGCTTTTCTCTGGGTGATTAGTTAGTCATCATTCTCAGAACAAGAATAACTTAACATTGTTTTCAAGAGAGGTTTTAGGGAGAAAAAGCATCTTTATTTTAATCTCAACGGCTCTTAGCTCCCAACTTTGTCCTCTCTTGTGTGAAGGATTCATTCAAAATAGCAAACTGGTATACCAAGGGTAAACAGAAAGGAAAATTTATTTGTTTTGTCCTTTGTTATCTTAGGATAGTAAAAGTAATTAATTTGCTTACCCTCTTCTGCATTTCTGTGAGCCATACTTTGGTGTGCTTGATATTTAATACTATTTGGAATCTTTGCAATCAGAAGAAACTGCATAAAACAATCTGGTAAATAATATGACTAATCAGAGTAGAATCCCAGGCATTGTGGTATAAGGAGAGTGATAATCTCAATTAGAAGCAGTTATCTCAATAAATACATTAAAATGGTAGTAGAAAAGGAGGAATTTCATGGAGTATCAACCAGATTTTAAGGAGCATTTTATTGCTAACGTCAACTCTAACAGGCAGTTAGAAAATAGAAAATTATTCTAGTAATTCAAGTATTCAAATGACTGAGAGTAACTCTATATCAACAATTGATTTTCTAAGAATATAATACATTAAAACTAAGTTAATGCTGAAACTAAATTGCACATAATTTATTCACACTTCAGGAATTCAGATTTTTCTTTTGTGAGTCAGGGCCTTACTCTGTTGCCCATGGTGAAGGCTTACCACAACCTCAACCTCAGGAGATCCTTTTACCTCAACCCTCCCAAGTAGCTGGGACTACAGACTGTGCCACCATGCCCAGAAAAAATTTTACAATTTTTTTGTAGACATAAGGTCTTGTTATATTGCCTAGGCTGGTCTTGAACTCTTGGGCTCAAGCAATCCTCTCCACCTAGGCATCCTAAAGTGTTGGCATTACAGGCATGAGGAATGCAGATTTTATACAGGATTATTATGCTACGCACCTAAAATGTCACTAAGCTAGATGTACAGAGAAGAAGGTCTTTGTATTTCTGCCCCTTGCAGTTCAGTAGCAAACGTAGTGCCTGATTAGCCAAATATCTTAATTAGCTGGTCATGTTGGCACATGCCTATAGTTTTAGCTACTAGTGAGGCTGAGGAGGAAGTATTGCCTGAACCCAGGAGGTCAAGTCTGTGGTGAGCCATGATTGTGCCACTGCACTCCAGCCTGGGTGACAAAGTGTCGATTCAAGAACAAAACAGAAACAAAAACAAAAACCTGAAATTTTCTGTGTCTACATGCACTCACTTAAAATGTCTGTATTTAGGCCTAATCAGTTCATTGTGGTTATATTCCTGGAAGTGCTCTCCTTCTTTAACTGGCATTTCTAAGAACAATATTACCACTCAGGCCAAAGAAAAACAAATGGAAATGATAACACTATTTCTACTAATTGCAATAAACAGTTATTTTAAAAAAGGAAAGTAGATGACAAATGTTTACATAGAAAGTGAGCTGCTAAATGAGTTCCTTTTGGACAGTTATTCCTCCTGAGAGTGCAATTTAGAAGCATTCATTTAATCACCATCATTTAGTCACTGAATGTTAGAAACTGAAAATCTGTAAGTATGAAATCACTGATTCAATCTCTTCAGGAAATGAGAAATGTTAGACCATGCAGTACTTGCAATATACAGGAAATATTAGAAAGTAAACTAGGCAAAATTCTGTCACTTTTTATTGCCTCCTGAATGGAAGTAAATATTTCTGGGTATACAATTCTAAACAAAAACAAAACAAAAAAACTTGCTTTTTAAAAAAATTATCTTTCTGATTTTCTTTTTTGGTAGTAACAATTTTTTAAATAGCTTGATTTAGAGATAAAAAATGATAGAGCCAACATTATCATTGAGTATTTTAAGATGGAAGATGATCAGTTACTGTTAAAATCCTGCCTGTTTTGAAGCCTATGAGTATGGAGAATAAACTCTAATACCAAATCTATGAAAAAGTCTGAGTTTTTTTGAGAGGCATTAATACAATAATTCTCATTTTTTATCACACAAATGAGGTTTTTAAAAAATAACTATTTGGAAAATCAGCCAGTTAAGGTGATTTTGGACTGTTTTTTTATAAATGACTAATTCAATTTTATTTTATAGAAATACAATAATAATGTATAAAGTAATACATTATTAAACACATAAACTTTATAATGTACTTGAATTTGTGATCTCAAGCTGAATAGTAGGTCTCTTTACTTTGTTGATTTAGCATGACTTTTCAGATAGTTTCATTGTTAATTAAGTCATCCTGAAGTAAGACAGGCAGATTAAAAATGTGATTTATATCTCCATCTTTCAGCTCATTGCTAATTTTAGGGATATACAGTGGTCTAATTTTACATATTATTTTTCAACAGTATTAGGATGATCAAAGTGACAGCTGTTACTGAAAGTTTCTTTGGGGACGTGAGTGATTTAAAATAATGTGCCTAAAATACCAGTTTCCCCACGTAGTTTGCCTCAATTATCATCCTCCAGGCAGGCTCTACATCTGTCTTTCAGAAAGAGAAAACAAGTTGGTCGCTGTTTTTGCATGCCTTTTTAGGTCTGACTAACATTATTACACTTATATTTTAAGTGAGCTGATGAGGAAAAATACTGTTCATGGTCACCATTGAGTTTAAAAAAACTCAACATTAATGTCATGTTTTTTCCCTCCCTGTTAAAACAAACCTGAGATTTTACCGTCAGGCTTTGACAGTTAACGATTAACAAGAGTTTGAAGAATGCTCTTACCATCATTTCCTCCTTGAGAACTTTGTAAGCTTTGCATGTAAATGCAAACAAAAATTTTAAGTCTTTTGATCTTGGGGATTTGATGAAATCTCCAAATCTTCAGAGAAAATTTAAGGATTACAAGCTACAACAAGTATACATATGAAAGGATGACAAATTAATAGTAAATATATAGAATTGATCGCAAATAAGAATATGATAGATTTATATCTTATGATGACATTCTAGTCTGAGTAACCCCTGCAAAAAAAAGTCACTGGAATGGGTTGGAGTGCTAAGAAGATGGCAGAAGTCTATTGACTGTATTCAGATTCAGATTCATTTATATGCAAAAGAAAGAACACAACTTAACTAACTCTCTCTCTCTCTCTCTCTCTCTCTCTCTCTCTCTCTCTTTTTAAACTTGTAAGCAGAGTGAAATTCAATTCTGATCAGACCTGGGTCACCAGGGAGCTGATATCCCAAAAGCCTTTTTGTTTCCCTTGTGTCAAGATCTGAGTGAGCTGGTATTTAGCTGTGGTAGCATAGGAAGCCTCTTGCTAAGCAAGACAATGACCAGGGCTTGTGGAATTACCATAGCTCCACACAGTAATTGTCATTTTGAGAGATGATCTATACAATCCCTCTTCCACTTGGTAGCAGTGGTAGCAAGTTGACCTGGTCATTCCAGGTTCAAGTATCAATGATTGGCTGATGATGAACAAGGCAAGACATGAATCTACTTGACATTTCACTCAACAAGCATCTTAAATGTATTATCTAAATCAGTCTTTTTCCTTTACTTTGCTCACAGTTTAGCAACAGTAGCATGTAGGGACATATCACCTTGTTTGCATCTGGTAGTGGCTCTAGGAAGAATTTTAAAAAAAGGTCTCCCACACAGTCTTAGGTAGTAGACATTTCGCATTCCACAACTATTAGAAAGGTTGACTGAACCATAGCAGATACTAAAATAATCAGAAATGGATGCAGTTGAGGAACATAAAACGAATCTGATTCTGTTCTTTCTGTATCAAGGGATTCCTTTCCTTGCATGTTTTAAATAAGAAAAATAACAATAAGGGACTTTTCTTTGGTGTTCCCCACAGGATTTACATAAATCTGTAGATGTAAAACTTGAGAAATTTCTTTAATTTTAATATGAAAACCTGTGACAAGGAGCATATTTTATCTATGTGCTGGATACATACTTTTGTTTCTTTCTATAAAACTAGATGTCTAAACTGAAGTGAAGACTTGCCAAGGTTCAGAGGTGGGTAATAAAAATGGCTAAAAATCTGGAAAATAAGATTTATAGGGAAATGATAAAGCAACTGAGAATAATTTCTGGGAAGGGGCCAAAAGAGTAAACAGAGGGAAATTCTCAGTGAGATAGTAATCACATTCTTTAGCCTTGGGCCCATAGGAGCCATCTGTGGAACTGAAGAGACTTTGATCTTCAGTTTTATAACCATGCTTCTGGATGTTACGATTGATAGATCTCACAGAGCAAAATAGATAGAGCTCACATATTATTTTATTTGCCCACCCACACATATATCCTCAATTTTCTAAAATATAAAATCTTACAATATTGAAAAAAGGAAAAAAAGAAAATTTCTTGAAAAAAACAAAAAGAAGCCGGGCTCGGTGGCTGAGGCTGTAATACCGCGCTTTGGGAGGCTGAGGTGAGTGGATTGCCTGAGCCCGCGCATTTGAGACCTGTCTGGGCAACTTGGAGAGACCTCATCTCTACAATAAGTCAAAAAATTAGCCGTGTGGTAGCGCGTGCCTGTAATTCCAGCTACTTGGAAGGCTCAGGCGGAAGGATCGCCGGAGCCCAGCAGGTCGAGGCTGCGGTGGCCAGGAGTGGCCACTGCACTCCAATCTGGGTGACAGAGTGAGACTCCAACTCAAAAAAAAAAAAAAGAAAACACCATCCACAGTATTCATCAGCGTATAATTTCACATGATACCAGATTGGAGAAAGTTCAAAACAAAAAAACTTTCAACATAAAAATTATGAGTTGAGAGTTGTTTTTGGTTTAATTTTCTTTTTTTACCTTTGCTAATACCACAGTTCAAAACATTCATCTCAAATGAGTATTTCCAATAATTTTACCAATATATGCTGAAAATTTTTAGAGGGATGTATTATAAATATGAAATTTGAGAATAGAGATAGAGACCTATATTTGCAGTAAAAATTCAATGCACATGTAGTTTATGACTGACTAATGAACCTTCTGTTAATATGTTGCTTCTAGGATGAGGTTTATAACTAAGGATTTAGAATTTGGCCTTTCTTTATCCATTTCCATCATTTACTCTGACTATGGAAGAACTTTTATCTATGCCGGCTTCCTTTGATACGGCGGAATTAAAGTTACTCAGAACTTTGAGGTCCTTGGTTTTCAATTGTACAGATGAAGATATGTAAATGCCTACAAAATACTCAGGCAACTGCCCAGAAATTACAAAGACATAATTAGGCAAGAAAATAGAATAAAAGTACCATTCACCTAGAAGTCTTAATTTTTAGAATATAGAGGATCTTTGATATGACTCTGTAATTCAAGAAATTGGTGAATAAAGACCAATATAAACAATACACACAAATTATAAACAAAGTTAGGATACAGATATGAAATCAATATACAATATACACCAATACAAAGTTCTGTTACAACTTGTTAGTAAGAACTAGCGTCTGAGCAATATTCTATTGTGGCACATTGTATTATTTTCTAGAAATTTCTATAGTAACAAAACATCCTCTTATGAGCTAGATCCTAAGTTAAGACACACTGTATGTTTCCAGTAGTTCTTGCTCTTTTCCCTCAACCATGAGAATGAGATCACACAGGGCAGCGGTTCCCAACCTTTGTTAGCATCAGGGACTGGTTTCATGGAAGGCAATTTTCCACTGACAGAATTGGAGGGGGCATAAGATCATCAGGCATTAGATTCATAAGGAGTGTGCAGCCTAGATCCCTTGTGTGTGCAGTTCACAATAGGATTTGTTCTCCTATGAGAAGCTAATGCCGCCACTGACCTGACAGAAAGCAGAGCTCTCTGCTTGTCCACTGATCACCTCCTTCTGTGCTGCCCAATTCCTAACAGGCCACAGACCATTACTGATTCATGACCTGGGGTTGGGAACCCCTGGCCTAGGGGATGTTCCAGATAGGATTCAGTGCCTCAGCCTAGACCAAGGAAGGAAGAGCAAGCAGTAGGGCAAAGCTGTACCTAACATAAAAAGTGAGCAAGAAGCCGGGCTAGGTGGCTCAGCCTGTAATCCCGTGCTTTTGGGAGGCTGAGGTGAGTGGATTGCCTGAGCCCGTGGGTTCGAGACCCACCTGGGCTGCGAGACCTCATCTCTACAATAAATCAAAAAATCAGTCAGGTGTGATAGCGCATGCCTGTAATTCCGGCTACTTGGAAGGCTGAGGCGGAAGGATTGCCGGAGCCCAGCAGGTAGAGGCTGCGGTGGCCGGGAGCGGCCACTGCACTCCAGTCTGGGTGACAGAGTGAGACCCCAACTCAAAAAAAAAAAAAGTGAGCAAGAAACAATCTTTTTCGTTCTAAGTCTTGAGATTTTTGGAAATGTTAATTATTGCTGAATAGTATAGTAGAAGCTGACTGATCAGAAATAAAATACCGGCCAGGCTCAGTAGTTCAGCCTGTAATCCCAGCGCTTTGGGAGGCCAAGGTGAGTGGATTGCCTGAGCCCGCAGGTTCGAGACCCACCCGGGCAACTTGGTGAGACCTCATCTCTACACTAAAAATAAAAAATTAGCCGGGCATGGTAGCGCATGCCTGTAATTCTGGCTACTTGGAAGGCTGAGACAGAAGTATCGCTGGAGCCCAGTGGGTCGAGGCTGCGGTGGCCGGCAGCGTGCCACTTCACTCCAATCTGGGCAACAGAGTGAGACTCCAACTCAAAAAATAAATAAATTAAATAAATATTTTAAATGTTTAAGTAAACTTTCTCAATAATTTTCAGTATTCATTCATTTATAAATCTTTGTTGGGTATACTGTGTATACACAATAAGTGTACTGTGTTCCAAGTTTTGTTGGGTCCTGGAATTAACAATACTTCATGAAGCTTTCACTGTAGTGGCAGAGAGAGAGATAAGAGATAAGGTGGGGAAGTGCACAGTTAAAATAATTGCGTAATAATTTCATGAAAGAGATAAACAAGGTACTGTGATGGACAACTAATAAGGATGGAGGGTTAGGGGTCTGCTTTAGAAAGGGTGGTAATGAAAGGTCTTCTTAAGAAAGTGACAAAGACCTGAAGAATGAGACACTGGCCACATGAAGAGCATTTTAGGTCAGGGAACAGCAAATGCAAAGACTCTGTCTATCTGTGAATTCTAACTTGACTGGTGTCTAAAAGGCAATAGCATTCTGAGAGATTCAACTTTAAGTCACTTCAGAAGTTAGACCTGAGCTTAGTCCATCAGAAGCATGGGATCGCACTGCCTTCCTTAAAGAGAAATTATTGTAAAAAGGATCTTCTCATTTGTTTATAGCATGCTGAGCATATGAATATAGAGGGAATAATGGCAGCAAATGCACAAACCAGAGTGAAGGGTAGTTTTAATTTCTTCGTCTGAGCAATATCCCAAAGCAACCTTCCTGCTAGTCACTTCCTAGTTAGAAATTTCTTGACTCCCAAAGGGTACTCTGGAGCAGGTCTCACAGAGTTCATAATCATATCAATAAATAAATACTATCAGCTTGACCCAAAAGTCCATGCCAAGTGGACCTGTGCTTTCAGGGGTTGACTCCAAACTGGTTTGGGAGGAGTGGGCTACTCTCGCACTGGTGTTCTGCTGGGTGTTAATCGTCTTCCCATGTCACGCAAATACTTCCAGTAGAATTATGTTTATCATGCATCTAGAACAAAACTGAAAAGCTGCCTGGAGGTAAAACCTGATTTCCAAATTCTGGATTCCTCTTATGTTCACATTGATGTGGATCTGTGGGGATAGAGAAGACACTCACAACCACCTGCACAGGCAGGGAGATTAACAGGAAAAGCAATTAAATTCATTTCAATTCATGACTTCCCCCAAATTGCCATTCCCCCACCTTTTCTCTCCCCTGAGGGCAACATGTGCAGGAAAACAATTCTTGACTTGGTGTCTTTTAACTCTAAACTTTGCATTTCTGTGATTCCAAACTCTACAAATACTTTTAGAAATCAAAACTCGAAGCTGGGTTGGGAAGACAGCCAACTCTTTGCCCATTGCACCTGGTCCCTTAAAAGATAATTATATGTGAGGTAAAGAGGGCATTGAGAGTGTTCTCTCTAAAAGAGAAAAGATGCTTTTAACTTTTACAGACATAATCTATATACAGCAGCAGACAATTTATATGTATAATTCCCCAATTTGATGTAATAGTTAAACTTTTAATCTGGTCTTTGCAATGATAGAAGACACACTCCTATGTAGCTCCCATATAACAACAACATAAAGCAGAAATAGAAAATAGACAGATGAAATTGCATAATGCTCTCATGAGGGTGATTTGAGAAGCAATTGCTACCTTCCATTAAGAACAGGGTGAGTGCCTGCAGTCTTCTAAGAAAGCCATTATAGTCTAATTAGGGATGCAGGTAAGTACACCTAGTCCTTCTGATTTTTCAGATTTATCTTGTAAGTGAATTCAAGGCACAATTTTAAAATACAGTTAGCATTAAATGAAATAGCACATTTATTTTCTTCTTTAGAAAATAGGTGTAAAAGAGCATCATTTGTAAACCATTTCCCTAGCTACAATATTAGTTGCCACAAGTTGATCATCATTTGGATGAAGTGTGTTAAAACTGAAAAACAGTAATAGTAAGGTCATTGCTAATTAAACCAGTTTTACAATGGATGTCAAATATCAGTGTAAAATAAATATTAAAAAAAAATAGATAAAGTCCTATGTGCAATTTATATAGCATCTAGGACATTTTAACAATGTGTGCCATGTTTGAGTGACTTTGAAAGATAATCTTGAGAAATTTGGGAATGCACTGGATGTCCAATTAAAACAATTTTTAAATTGTTATTTATTTATAACTCCAACATTAATGTGATCATTTTACCTTTGTTTTTATTTTTAGCTAGAAACAAGAAGTACTTAATACATGCCCTTCTTTGGATGAGCTACTTAATAAGGTAGCTTATTCTTGCATTAACTGTCTTACCACATTGTCTCCTGTAATACAAACACCCTTCCATTAAATCTTTTAAGTAGTTTTAGGTGATCAAGTGAAGTGGTTAGTATTTAGATAAGTTCTTTTCGTAGTAATCTTCTAAACAGAGTAGAACAAAATAAAAGAATTTTGAGTACTTAAAAATAATAGTGTTTTTTAAAAAGTCCCTTCACTTCTACTTACAAATTCAATGTGGCCGAGTAAAGTAAGATCTTTATTTCTTAAACAGTTCAAAATGCTCAAATTACATGTGTTCTAATAAACATTATATGAAAAACTTACCTGGTAAAGCATGCCAAACAATCAGAAATCTAATAAGTCACAAGTCTGTCCTGTCTCCCCTTTCTTCTTAACCCCATTCTCCAACCACTAAGGAAACCAAGTTTAACTCTTTCAGCTGCTTCTCTTGGTGTTTGCCTCTCTATATCATTAAATCTTCTTATGCTGCTACTTTTGACTTTTTATTTTTAGGCACTATCGACTGCAAAAAACTAAGAACTTATCTTTCTTTTACTCTTGTTGCCACTAGTATTTTCATTACTGCCTGGTACATTTCTAGTTTCCCCATTTTCCTGACCTGAAACTCTGGGCTCAAACAATCCACCTGCCTCAACCTCCTGAGTAGCTGGGACCACAGACATGTACCACCATGCCTGTCTAATTTTTTATTTTTACTTTTTGTAGATATGGGGTCTTGCCATGTTGCCCAGGCTGATCTTGAACTCCTGGCCTGAAGCAATTGTTCTGCCTCAGATAATTTATTTTATTTTATTATTTATTTTTGAGTCAGTCTCCCATTCTGTTGCCCAGGCTGGAGTGCAGTGGCGTGATCATAGCTCACCACAGCCTCCAACTTTCGGACTTAAGCAATTTACCAGCCTCAGCCTCCTGAGTAGCTGGAATTACAGGTACATGCCACCATGCCTGGCTAAATTTTTTATTTTTTGGAGATGAAGTCTCACTATGTTGCTGAGGCTGGTCTCAAAATACTGGGCTCAAGCGATTTTCCTGCTTCAACCTCCCAAAGTACTGGGGTTACAGGTGTGAACTACTATGCCTGGCCAATTTTTTATTAATAGAGGTGGAAATCTATTACATGCTGAGTACTCCATGGATCTTTTCATTCTGGAAACCCATATTCTCCAGTGCTGAGAAGCTTTCTTGAATTATGTCTTTATTCATTTCCTCTCGTCTCTTTTTGGAACTCCAGTTAGCAGATTTTATATGTCCTGAATTGCTCCTCTTCCTTTTTTCATCTCTCACTAATTTTTAAAATACATTTACCTCCTCTTTTTTTTTTTTTTTTTTTTGGAGATGACATCAATCCCTTTATGAGTTTTCCAAAATTTCTTGGAAATACCAAAATAATTTTAAGATCTCTTTCTAGTTCTTTTTCCTTAAGTATCCTGTTCTTCTTTCATGGATACAACTTCTCATATCTTTCTCAGATATGAGAAGACATCTTGTTTGTGTTTTGAAAGTTTTCTTCTCTATGTATGGTCTCTATTTCCTCCAAGTTACTTTCTTTTCTTCACTTGTTTTGTTAGTTGACTTTCATATTAGATTTTTTTTTTTCAGATGCATTGGCCGTCTATAAATAACAATGGTGAGATTTAAAAGGTTATTGGAAGCTCTGAGCATGTGTATAAGACTTATTGACTTTGATCTTTACTGTGGGTTGATCTCTGTGGAGTGTAGGGAAACACCCAGGATTAGAATCTTTGGGCCTGTTATCTTGGGCTGGTCATATTCTCCCCAAAATAATCACATGACTTTTGCTTAGAACATACAAATCTGGCTGCCAGCATTCTGGGAGTGAAATAGGGCTACGAATTTTAAAGTTCAGCATATAAACTTTCATTTAATCTCCCTATTTTTAGTAGATACTTCTATCTCAATTGTGTCTGGGTTCCTTCAGTCCTAAGTACTCGTATTTTACCCTCTCCAGAGAATAACCATCCCATCTTCTGAAATTGGTGAGGGGTAACTGCTTAGCTGCAAGAAATTGAGGAAAGAAAAGGTCTGTATTCACCTCTTCACTTCTAAAATGCTTTGTGTTGCCAGTTCCTGGGTCTTTGGGGAGTTTTTTCCTGAAGCAAATTAGGTTGCTTCTTAGGTATCTCCACCACGAGTTTAGGATTCAGCTTTTTGCAGTCTTACTGTTTGTTCACCTGCTTTTAGCTTCCAACATTTTGTGACTCCATCTCCTCTCTCATTGTTGCTCTTCTTGTGCCCTATGTTTAAAAACTCTCCTCTGTCGTTAGTGGGGTTGAGGGAGATAATGGAGCTAAATCTAAGTGTTCCGTTTGTCACTTGAACTTCAACCAATTTTGTTTTCTTGTCTTAGGAAAACTTGTTAACTTCTTTATGTATTTTAGATATTGTTTGTAAAATATGTCTCTATGTGATGTTGTTAGGTATGAAAAACATAGTTTAATCCTCAAGGGGGTACTAGTGAGTTTGGTTTCATGTACTTCTGACAGGTGCCTAGAGTTATGTATCTTAAAGTTTTACATATTTTAAGTATATAATAGTGGAAATCTAGGGGAGTTGTTCTAAAGTACATTATGTGTTGTTATATTTTTATGGAGATAGTCTATTTATTAGTACAGTGCTAGATTTAGCTGGTACTGACAAAACCCCTCAAATAGCAGTGGCTTAACTAATATACAAATGTATTTCTTATATAAATGAAGCCCAGAGGTAAGCAGGCCAGGTTTTTTAAAGAAACCCAATATCAACGGGAACTAGGCTTCTTCTATATCGTTGCTCCATTATCTTAAATAAGTGACCTTCTCCTTATGGACCAAGATGGCTGTTTGAACTGCAGTCTTCATGTTCTCATTTCAGTTGGCAGGTAGAAGGAAGGGAGGGAGAGGGCACATCCTTTTTCTTTAAGAACATGTTACAGAAATTACATGCATTACTTCTACTTATATTCCATTGGACAGAATTTAGTCAGATGGCTCTAAATAGTTGCAAAGTAGTCTGGAATGTGTAACCTTTATTGTACATAGCCCAACAAAACATTGAACATTCTTTTGCAAGGGAGAAGGAAGGGATGAATACTGGAGATAAACAGTAGCTTCCACCACAGTGTCTAAGATCTCATTTGTAGGAATGGGCCCCATAAAGACATATGTTTCCTGATAGTAGAATGCACTAAACAAAAAGAAAAGAAACAAGGAAGAAGAAAGTAAGGTTTGAGGAGAAGATGAAAAGAGCCTCTAGATAAGGGAGGAAAGAAAATAGTGATGTGATTAAGAAAGCCTAGGATGGAGGTCTGAAGACATAGTGCTAACCTAGATTCTAAAATTAATTCTGTGCCTTTAGGCAGATCCCTTACTTCTTTTCACTTAAAAAAAAAAAAATCAACATGGCCGGGTTTGGTGGCTCAGCCTGTAATTCCAGCACTTTGGGAGGTGAAACGAGTGGATTGCCTGAGCCCGCGGGTTTGAGACAAGCCTGGGTAACTTGGCGGGACCTCGTCTCTACAATAAGTCAAAAATTATCTGGACATGGTAGCACGCGCCTGTAGTTCAGGCTACTTGGAAGGCTGAGGCAGACGGATCGCTGGAACCCAGCAGGTCGGTGCTCGAGTGGCTGTGAGCGTGCCACTGCACTCCAGCCTGGGCAATGGAGTGAGACTCCCAATTAAAAAAAAAAAAAAAAAATTCAGCATGTTGAGAACCATCTAGCAGTGAATGCAAAGATAAGAATTCCCTGGGAGATGGGGCTAGTTTCATATCCATAGGTTTACTCTGCAGAATTAAGATCTCTGAGATCTAGTTAAATTTAAGAACATGGGCTAAATTCTCAGCATTTTAAACACAGCTTCTTGCTTTGACTTAACTTATAATTAGCTGAATAATCTAGGAAAACTTTCTGAACTATTCTTGGTCTTACTTTGCTTATTCATGAAATAGGATATTAGTCTAGACTCATAATTCTCAAACTATGCACCAAGGTGCCTTGGAATGTTGCAATGAACTCACCGAGGTGTTACAGGATATTTTACATTTTCAAGGTAAGTAGCATAATACTTGACATCTTTCAGACACTGGGCAAAATAATAGGCTTGCAATAGTTCACAGCATTAGCTCACTACGTTTCTTTTGATGCCATCTCTTTGTAAAGCTGGGGTTTTGGTCATTACAAGTACTACTGAAAATCAGTGTGGAACAGGAAAGGAGGGGGGTAGTGTCCAATTTGGTTTTAAACTTTGAAGTATGTTCTGTGGCAACTTCCAGCCCCAGAACCATCCCTAGAAAATGATTCACAGGCTAATGCCTGTTAGGATGTTGTAGGAAAGAAAAAGTCAGAAGAGTAGTCAGGAATGCCATGTACTTCTAAGAATAAAGACAGTCTAACCGGGCTCGGTGGCTCAGCCTGTAATCCCGCGCCTTTGGGAGGCTGAGGTAAGTGGATTGCCAGAGCCCGCGGGTTCGAGACCTGCCTGGGCAGCAAGACCTCATCTCTACAATAAATCAAAAAATCAGCCGGGCGTGGTAGCGCGTGCCTGTAATTCCGGCTACTCGGAAGGCTGAGGCGGAAGGATCGCCGGAGCCCAGCAGGTCGAGGCTGCGGTGGCTGGGAGCGGCCACTGCACTCCAGCCTGGGCGACAGAGTGAGACTCCAACTCAAAAAAAAAAAAAAAAAGAATAAAGACAGTCTGCTTCTAACAACTCTTACACCATGAGTGCATGAAAAGTCTGTTCCTAAACCACTCTTTGATCACAATCTGGATCATCTTAGGGAATCATGTGCCCCAAAATTTTCCTTCCTATTTTCAAATTTGGAGTTAAGTGAATGGCTGTTAAGAATATCTACTTCTTACTGAGGGAGCTGCCTTACTGGGTCATGAGATAGATTCTTAGCCAAGGATTTGAGCAGAAATTTGTTCCTGCCAAACCAAACTGGAACTTGGAATACATTTTCATGCAAAACAGTTATGAATATTATATGTAGTCTAACTTTTAGTATTTACCAAATGTGCACGAATATATTTATGATATTCAGATTTCTGGCTCCCTGTGGATAAAACACCCAAATGACTTACCAAAATCTTGTTCTGGAAATGCTTGATAAACAAACTTGTTACATCATTAGAAACTTTCTTGGGTACCTGCATAATCAACGTTTGTACCTAACCATGAATTGTACCCCCATCTTTATAATAAAAAAATTAAAAATAAAAATAATTTTAAAAAAGAAACTTTCTTACAGCATCTTTTCCAAACTCTATTGACTTTATAAAAGAGGCCAAATTATCCAGAGCAAACAACCAACCAAAACTCTGGGAAAACCAAACGAGCTTTAACGTTCAGATATGCTGATTGATTTCAAAAAGAAAACTGTGTTATATCAAGAAAGCTTTGACTGGTTTGATGAAAATATTAACAATAATACACTGTTAAGTTACTGCAAGTTTAAGAAAGATTCCTTTGCATTGGTTTCTCAATTATACAGGAACCCATCCTGAATGTAAAAACTGCTCTCTTAGCCGGGCTCGGTGGCTCAGCCTGTAATCCCGCACCTTTGGGAGGCTGAGGTGAGTGGATTGCCTGAGCCCGCGGGTTCAAGACCCACCTGGGCAGCGAGACCTCATCTCTACAATAAATCAAAAAATCAGCTGGGCGTGGTAGTGCGCGCCTGTATTTCCGGCTTCTCGGAAGGCTGAGGTGGAAGGATTGCCGGAGCCCAGCAGGTTGAGGCTGCAGTGGCCAGGAGCGGCCACTGCACTCCAGTCTGGGTGACAGAGTGAGACTCCAACTCAAAAAAAAAAACAAAACAAAACTGCTCTCTTGTATATAGCAGTTTAGTCAATGAAGAAGAAACAAGAATATTAGGTGTCCTTTCTTCAAATTATCCAAATAATGCCCAAAAGATTTGAATGGGTAATGCAGGGTAAGTACTTTCAACATGACCATCCTGTTATTTTTGATTATCGGTTGGCATTTTGGATGTTAAAAATGAAGCATCTATTTTCAACTGAATTGATGTGGCTAAGAATAATTTTTATACATAAATAGAATCCAGGTAATGAACCTTAGTTTCTCATTATGATTATTTCATTTTTTTTTGAGAAGTCTATTTTTGTGATACTCATAGAAAACCTGGAATTTTCTTACACTTAAGATAATGATGTAAAAGTTTAACTGATACATCTACAAATATCTTATTACGTGTTTCTATTCCCTATATTGAATCAACAGGCTTTTTAAAGGAGAAACACTGTATTGCAGTGAAAATAAAAACCACTGAATTTAGAAGACCAGCTTTTTGTGGTCTGTTTTGCTCCATACTAGCTATGATCTTTGTCAAGTCATGTAACATTTCCTGTGCCTCAGTTTTCTTATCCATCAGGCATAAAAAAAAATTTTTTTTTTTGAGTTGGAGTCTCACTCTGCCCAGACTGGAGTGCAGTGGCATGCTCCCAGCCATGGCAGCCTCGACCTGCTGGGCTCCTGCGATCTTTCCACCTCAACTTTCCAAGTAGCCAGAACTACAGGCATGTGCTACCACGCCCAGCTAATTTTTTATTTATTGTAGAGACGAGGTCTTGCCAAGTTGCCCAAGTGAGTCTCGAACCCACGGGCTCAGACAATCCACTTGTCTTGGCCTCCCAAAGTGCTGGGATTACAGGCTGAGCCACCAAGCCTGGCTAAAAATTATTTTGACTGCATATAGTACGTATCTCAAATACCAGTCTCAAAATTTCGTATTCTTAATATTCATGGGTTCAATATGAAGACAGATATTCATATATTTTACTCCCTGGATGTTTGCCTTCCCAACTCTTCTCTTCTAAGTTTATTTTTCAGAAATTTCTTGCTTAGATTTAGAGTGAGATCGATCTAAAGTGCTTCCAGCTATATAAAGACCACATATGGTTGCCATGATTTGCTTGTAAGAGGTAAAATGTATCACTAGGGATAGCAATCCTGAATACATTCCACACACTGTCTTGCCACACTCACTGGTATGCCTTTAATTGCAAGACTTGAGTTTTTCAGAATTGCAGAAGAAATGACTTAGTTAGCAATATGCATGGGTAAATTGTTCCTGATGTTGCTGCCTCTGCTTCCCAACCCCCTACTCCTTATGTTTCTAACTGCCTGCCACTGCTGACCTTAATAATAACCTCATATCTTTGACAGCTGGGCAACATGTAAGAATGAATGTTTCTGGAGGAAATCAGAGGATTCCAAAAGTCTAAAAAATTCCCAGACACACTGTAAGCTGGAACCAGTTGTACAGAGTTATTGGGTCATTGTCTTTCAAGCTGCAGAATAAGAGGTAAGATCCACCCTAATCCTGGGGTGCTGTAGAACCTAGAAAAACATAGACCTTAGCTTCTAACAAAGCAATAAACATATATAAGGAAAGATTATAAATGTCATCCAAGCATGCCTCGCACTAAAGGAAAACACAGTGATGCCTGCTGAAGCTAAAAGTGATGTTTTTTAAAAAACAGCTCATTTGCTACAAATACTATGAACTGGATTCTGCTGGTATCAGTAAAAACTTGGGTTACACAACCCAGGAGCCCTAGACATGAAAGCTTCAGCTATCTTGGGATTAATCAAGATCATACCATCAAATGTGCAGTCTTTTTGCTGTGCGTGTGTTTTTTTGAGTAATTTGCCTTCTTGGCTTACTCACGGGAACTTGCCTGTTTTTCTTCATTCTCTACTGTGTCTTAAGACAGTGTTGTCTCTGACAGCAAGCTGGGTGGATCATCAATTGCATGCCGATGAGCTGGTTTGCCTTCTTTTGCCAGATTAAATCAGGACAGCCTTCAGTTTGGGAAAGAGGATGGCCTGTGCTATTACTTCCTACCTTCCTTTCCTTTTCTTTTATCTGGGACTTTTCCACCCCAAAACTCTTCTCTGCTGTGGCCTCTGTTTAGAACATTTCCTTTCCTCCATCTTTTTTATTTTTTTATTTTTTGCCAGGAACATAACTGTCTCATTATTCTACCACTTTGTTTTCTTGCTTGTTTTTACTTATCTTACTTTGGGTCCCTTTTAATAAATAAGCACAAAATTTTATAAAAATTTTAAGAGAGTTCAAAAATAAAGTAGAAAGTCTATTCACTCACATTCTGGGACAAGAACCAATATTTACAAATCCAATTTTTTTATAAGATGGTAATAAGGGGGAAAAAAAAGACTCATATACTAGCATTTCCCAAAGTTGTTTTGAGAAACACATTTTAGAACCTTGAATATGCTAACGTGCATTGTAAATCTGCACATATGCTGCATTTCCCAAACTTTAGATAATAAATCCTTGTTTCCAAAGGGCTTTTCAGTAATATTCCCAGAACACACTCTATAGGAAATGTCATATTCCATTTTTCTACAACTTATGTTATAACTCAGCTTTATATGTAATTTGGTAATTAGTCATTGTTCAAAGAAGTAGACTTCCCACCTTTTTAATAGTGATCTTTGTGGGGAAAGTTGGCTTTAGAATTGATAAGGATTTATTGCAATTGAATATGTAAAAAAATTTAACATCCTAGAAATCTTTAAATATCTATTTAGTTAGGAAACCATACTTCAATTTTATCTACACTTTTACCTAAAGAAAAAGTTTAGAAAGAGGTGTGGCTAGAATTCAGTTTTTTTCTATTCTTATTTATTTGCGATATTATGTACAATGGGAAGAAGTAGCTGAAGCCCTGGGTATAAACACTGAATTTTACCTGCCAATATGAGTCTTATGATTTTGTCAATATTTCAGTATATTGCTCTTGGGGCTGAGCATGTCACATTAGTATACAATGAAGCTTCCTTTCTCTCCCAAAATATGTTCTGTATCATGACTCTGCCCCAGTCAAGGCCCCAGTCATCAACTTTAAACCTACAAGGTCACCTGGTCATCTTGTGATTACAACAGCAGCTTTACTGCTTGTAATTGTCCTACAGCTGTGGCAGGTCAATGGAAAAATGTTCTTTAAACACCATAAGCATCTGATTGTGCAATACCTAAATGAGTGTCATTGATTATTCACACTGCTGGCTGGTCAAAGCTGGGGAAGTAATTAGGGCTTTTTGTGTGGATTATCCACTGAGAAAAGGTCAAATAACTACAAACAGTGCCAACAGAGAGGAGCCACCAAGGACCGCAGCATCCGTGATCAGTTAAGAAATGCTAAAGCAAGGCTTAATAATGATGTGCTTATGCCAGGTTCTACAGAATGTGATCATTCTGTCATAGAAATCCAATGAAGCATGAGTGATGGCTACTTTTTCCCTGGAAGCTCTGCTTCAAGTCCCTGATGCCCATCAAACAGGTTTGTCAGGGAAACTAGACTGAGCAGAATTTAAAAAGCAGGGCTTCCCCACCCCCCTCCTTTCTTTACATCAGGAATAAAGGACTCTCAATTAGAAACCACTCTCTTAAAAATCTCCCCTTTTGAAGCATCACAGCAATACTATTTTTTATATTTTTTGATGAAATCTGCATGCCAATGGTCTGTGTTATGGGAACTTAAGACTATTTATTTGCTGATTTAAATTAAGTGCTTGAAAAAAAAAATCCTCTTCTTTGAGACACAGTTCTGTTTATAGTAATGTGATGCCGAAAACATGTTTCAGTTTGCTGAAGCGTCTTTCATATTTTTCAAATTTAAAATTTTTTTAAAAATTCACTTAGATGTACTTGGAACTAACCTCCTCTTCCATAATGTTTGAAATTCTAAGGTTAAATATTCATTGTTTTAGTTTAAATTACTGGTTTTTATTGAACTGAAGATATTCTGGGTTAGCCACTCATTTAGCTGTTTTTCAGCATTTGAAAGTCAAGTTTGAGAAGATATTAGGGAAATGGCATTTGGAAGTAAAGTAAGTGGTTGAGGATACCCAAAACAAATATTTTTGGGTTACTTCCTAACAGTACCTAGAATTGTACTGGCATAGTGGGAAACGTGCTGAGAAGTAATTGAGAACAACCAAATTTGTGATGGTTCAAATCTTTGTTCTATAACTTAACTCTGATATTGCACAATTCACTTAAACTTTTTCAGTCTTAGGGGGTGGACAGAATTAAAACAAACAAACAATCTTTTATCAGAAGCCAGTGAAAAAGAAGGTAGGAGATGAACTAACCAAGAAAACAAGGATTCTGAAAACTACTCTGTCCTTATAGAATGCAAACCTGCTAGGGTCTCTTAAGAAATAGGAGATGTGACCAAGCTCTTCACATGGGGACAGCCTCTTGGGCCAAACTTCTTTTGGGTCTGAGCTTCCAGAATATATGAGACTTCAATCATGTTTGATTATGGCTTAAGAGGGATTCACTTTCTAAAACCAGATGGAAGGTGTCTTCAAACCTACTAGGGTTTAATATTGAAATTTCAGGCACAACAACAAACCAAAAAAAGGTATTTTGGAGCAGGCACCCCTAACTCAATTCTACAGTTGACTCCCACCTTTTTTTCCTTCACTCTAAGCCCTTGTCTCAAACTGGAAGTCTCCTTGGTTGATAGAGAGAATTGTGAGGAGAAGAAAATAACGTGAAGCTCTAGCTAGTCCCTGGCATGTAGTAAGGCTCAACAATGGAGACCATGAAAATTCAGGAGAGGCAGAAAAAATATGCTTTGAGAGTATTGATATACTTCTGTTTCTGAAGTATTATTGTTGTTGTTGTTGTTGTTGTTATTATTTTGAGTTGGAGTCTCACTCTGTCCGTCCCCCCAGGCTGGAGTGCAGTGGCACGTTCACGGCCACCCCAGCACTGAATTGCTGAGCTCCAGCAATCCTTCCGCCTCAGCCTTCTAAGTAGTCGGAACTACAGGCACGTTACTGTGCCCGGCTAATTTTTTGATTTATTGTAGAGACAAGATCTCATCATGTGGTTCAGGCTGTTCTCAATGAAGTATTATTTTTTTTAATTCTGTAAGTTCTGAATGATAGAGTTGTGAGAGTTGTCTGCTATTCTGTATTAATTTCCTTCCATTGTTCACTAGATGAGGGATTATCTTGTCTTCCCCTTAGACTAGGGATTAATTGTTGAAAGCAAAGATGGAATATATAGCAGCTCTGTAAGTTAGAATATCCAAGGAGCATTGCAATGACATTTTTTTCCTGTATTTTTTAACAAAGGAATTTTCATTGCTCAGCAATAAAAGGACGAGAAAAATAGAAACAATGAGGCTTAAATGGTGAGAAAGTAAAAACAAAAATTGTAACCGGATTTCCATTATCTTTAAGAATATATTAAAGGTCAAATGAAAAAGTTTTTAATGTTTTGCTTTAGTTCATAAACAAGATTTAAAAAATTATATTTCCTATTTGCATGATTGTAATTTTTGAGAAGAATGCTGTCCTAGACAAAGCCAGGGCAGAATTTGTCCCTGACTATTTGGGCTACAAGAGTAGAAGTGTGGTAAGGTGATTTTCTGTTACCTCTACACCTTTTGCTGTTTCTGGGGGGTAATGGAACTGGTGAGTGCGTGAGAGCAACAGTGACAGAAGGACTGAAAGGCGTAGTGGGAAGGAAGAATGGAAGCAGGAGGGATGAAGCAGAAGACCCAAGTTTTCATCTCAGCCTCATCTCATATTAGTCCTCTAGCCCAAAAAACACTGTAAAGGGAGGAGTTGTATTTTTTGTTTGGTAGCAGCTTTGCTGATATAATTCACATACCATAAAATTTATCCTTGTAATTGCATAATTAGTGGTTTATTCTATATTCGTAGTATTGCGCAACTATTACTGCTTCCAAGTTTCAGAACACTTTGTCATCTCCAAAAGAACTCTTGCATCCATTAGTGGTCATTCCCTTTTTTCTTCCTCTCAGCCCCTGATACCCATGAATTTACTTTTTGTTTCTATAGGTTTGCCTGCTCTTGACACTTCAAATGAATGAAATTATACAAGTTGTGGTCTTCTGTGTCTTTTTTCACCTGGTGTAATGTTTTCAAGGTTCATCTATATTGTAGTATGTATCAGTGCTTAATTCTTTTTTATTACCCAATAACATTTTATTTATAGACAGACCACATTTCATTTATCTATTTATCAGTTGAGGTCATTAACATTGTTTACTTTTTTTGGCCATTAGGAATAATGCTGCTATGAACACAGTGTACAGTTTTCCATGG
This sequence comes from Carlito syrichta, assembly GCF_000164805.1. Lineage (NCBI taxonomy): Eukaryota > Metazoa > Chordata > Mammalia > Primates > Tarsiidae > Carlito > Carlito syrichta. The sequence goes on along the minus strand of NW_007251189.1, from coordinate 23,025 downwards.
ACATATGTTTTCATTTCTTTTGAGTATACACCTAGAAGTAGAATTGCTGGAGCATATTGTAACTTTATGTTTAACATGTCGAGGAACTACTGAGCCATTGTCTAAAATGGCTGTACCATTTTTCATTCCCACCAACAATGTATAAAAGTTGCAGTATCTCTATTTCCTCATCAACATGTGTTATTATTTTATTTATTTATTTACTTACTTATTTTAGATTACAGCTATCCTAAAGATTATAAAGTGGTATCTCATTGTTGCCTCAATTTGCATTTCCCTGATAGCTAATGAAGTTGATCATCTTTTCATTTGTTTATTGGCCATCTGGAGAAATGAACGAGATAAGTCTTCTTTTCAGTGTTCTTTAATTTTTAGTCCTTCTGCCCTTTTAGGGTGCTATAATCTTTCTAAAGTCTCATTTTGCCAAGGTGCATTTTAGGCAGGCCCAGTTGACAGTGTAGCATCCTAAGACCTCACCTGTATGGTCCAGTGAAGAAAAGGAAAGAAGATGGAAATAGGAAGTCTGTGGTGAAGGGATGTCCAATAGTCCACATTGTGTCATTTGAAGAGGTAAGGCAGTTATAAATGGGCTTAGGCTGATGCTAGTATCCAAGGAATTTGATCTGGTGATTAGGACACAGTAGCAGAAATTTCTAGTGAGTTCTCAGAGTCATTTATTCATTCAACAAATAGTTATCAAGCACTTGCTACAAACCAACCAGAATCTGCTTTATGGGCTAGGGGTAGTTCAGTAAAATAGCAGCAAGTTATCTGGCTTCATGTTACTTAAGTGGAAGACCAATTGAGAACAGAAATTTGATCTGTGGGCATAAGAGATTAGCAAAAGCTAAACAGTGAAACAGGTGCAAGATTTGAACTCGTCTTTCAATCAGAAAACCATAACAGAAGACTGATCAGAGTGGGAAAAATACCCACACTAGGATGAAGGACCAGAGGGCTGTATACAGGCATGTGTATTCCTACTTTGCTATAGGCAGCAAGGCTAATTCAACCCTCTTGGTACTGGGTCAGGATTGGTTTAGGAGTGGAATGGTGCCAAATAGACAGTAGGAGGTAATTTGTGCCTGCAGTAGAGCTAGACTGAGGGGAGAAGGAAAATAAAATCTCTCCTCTTAAATGAGGATTTCTTCCCTCAGAGTCTCTTCAGTAATTTTTTTATGGGGGTAATGTGGCTGGTAAGTGGCAGAGTTCTCTCACTTCAGAGACAGAACTGATGTAAAAGCACAGTTATTGTCAAACAATGCCCATATGTAAGGCATTAGAATAATTATGACAATTATTTCTGCAGCAATTGATGTCTGAGAGGACATCAACCTAGTATGATAGCAGGTGACACAGAAGGAGAAGAAACCTTGGGCATATAATTGGCTCATCTCTCTCCAGCTCACAGAACTCAAATAGTCACAAAACTTCAGCATATGTTTTGCATCACAAATGTGACTCTGTCAGAAATGATGGAGTGGTGTCACTTTATGTCTCTTTGAACTAAATGAAGCAGAGGGAGAGATGAGAAGCAAGTGGGTGAAAGACTATTTGATTTTCACCTTTCTGCTTAACCTGTGTTTTCAATCTATCAACCAATGGGATGCAAAATACTTATTACAGAATATGACTATGTCCTTTTATATTAGAGTGACTGATCAATAAATTGGTTTCTTGTGGTTGATTATTAGAATATTTGTTCAAATAAAGCCAGGTAAGAAAAATGGCTTGAGGCCCATCTCATAGATGGTTCAGGTAGAGGTAAGGAATAAGCAGACAAAGCTAGGTATGGTGGCTTATACCTATAATCCCAGCACTTTGGGAGACCAAGGCAGGATGATTGCTTGGCCCAGGAGTTCGAGGCTAGCCTGGGCAACATAGTGTGATCTCCTTTCTACAAAAAATTTAAAAATTAACATGCATGGCGGCATGCTCCTGCAGTCCCAGCTACTTGGGAGACTGAGGTAGAAGGATCACTTGAGCCCAAGCTAGGCTGAAGTGAGCTGTGATTGTGCCACTACTATGGCCTGGGTGACAGAGTAAGACCCCTGAGACAAAAAAAAAGGAAAAGAAAAAGAAAAGACATAAGCAGACAAAAGCACTATATCAGAATGTATTTGATCATGAGAAATGGAAAATTGATCTCTAGAAGTCTTAAAACAATGAACTTCATATTTCTTACATAACAGGAAATCTGGAGGTAGCCAGTTGCCTGATCAGTTCAGTTATCTAATGATTTCAGAGGCAGCTTTTTTGTTGTTTTCTTGGCCAGAATACAACTGCTGTAGCTCAGTTACCACATCCATATTCAGGAATGGAAGGAAGACCAGTGGAGACTTTCTCCTTATTCAGTCTTGTCTTCTTATTTAAGAAGAGAGCCTTCCCTAGTGGACTTTCCCTATGTCTCATTAGGTCATGTGCCCACTCTTTGGCCAATCCCTGAAGAAGGGGAAAGAGATTATTATGACTTACTTAGATCAATTTCCACTCATTCCTTGCTGCTGAGGTAAGGGCCTACCCTTCTTGAAATCAAGGGATCTCAAAAAATTAGCTGGGCATGGTAGCACACACCTGTAGTTCTGACTACTTGGAAGGTTGAGGCAGAAGCATCACCTGAGCCCAACAGGTTGAAGCTGGGATGGCTGTGAGCCTGCCACTGCACTCCATCCTGGGCAATGGAGTGACACTCCAACTCAAAAAAAAAAAAGAAAAGAAAAGAAATCAAGGGATCTCTGCCATAAATCTGAATATAAGCTGGAGTTTTGTTACCAGGGAGAAAGAGAGAAACTTCTGTTACTTAGATAAGGCACAGTGTCTGGCCCATGTGCCGATGGTTCTAAAAGTTACTGCAACATTCAGTTTGGGGTTAGAAAAACTCCTGCACATTTAGTACAAGATCCATAGAACCTTGCACATTAAACTTGAAGGATGTTCCTGGCTAATCTCAGATTTCAGTCCCTCCATTGCAGAGTCATATGTGGTTCTTATCTCACTGTAAACTAAAGATAAAGGATTCTTTGGTTAATGCACATCCCACTGCCTTGGGTGACCTCTTGGCTCCTTTTCATTCTCGCTCTCTTTTGTCAGAGTCTCTTAAGAACGTAAGGAAAACAATAGCAAATATTTTTGGGCTCTTACTGTGTGCCAGGCACTGTGCTGATCACTTGGATACTGCTAAAATGTATCTTGTTTATTTTATAGTTGACCTTCCTAACCCGGGGCCATAATCACTCAGAAACTGCGGACTGCTCCAGTTCCCTGGTTAGGAGCTACTAGTCCATTATTTTGTTCTTGCATTTCCAATAAGCTCAGTTTTTGCATCTCTGTCACTTTTATAGTGTTTCTAAGAGTATTCTGGAAAAGCTGACCTGAGTCATACAACTACTAAATGGTGAAGCCAAGTCTTGACTTCAGAATCTGTGCTCTGAAGAAATGTGTTATCTAATCTCTCCAAATAGAAAGACAGAAAAAGGGAGATAGAGAGGGCTGATCTAAATATCCAGCACATAGTTTTAATCCATATAGGCAGCAAATGTATATTTAAACAGGGTTTTCTGAAAACATAATGCTCCAATTTAATACTAATAGGAAAATTTTCATATTCTGAGTAATGCTTGTGGGACAACTCTCTGAGGAACGAGCAGCTTTTTGTGACTTCCTCCAATAAAAGCCACATTAACTCTCAGAGAAATGTAAATAATATAGGTGATCATTTACTAAATAACACATTTGTCTTAGGCCCTTGAATTTATTAGAACAGTGCCTTTACAGAAGAATAGAGACTTGGGAATCTTATGTTACATGGAAAACTCTGCTTCTTATAGGTGGTGTAAAACACCTATTTGAACATCTCCCCCCCCTCCCCCCATTTTCTTTCTTGGATATTTTTGTTGAAGCTGAAAAGTTTTTTTCTGAACAGTAAGTGACCTTGACAAAAACTGACTTTACTCTGCAGGTGTTTGAAGTTATAGTGGTCAGATGGACACACCTGATTAATATTGTTTTCACACCCAATTATCTGCTGTTTATTTTAGCTTGCATAACTTGCTTGCATTAGCTTGTACTGACTCTAACTGCCAATAGAGCATTCTGCAGTAGTTTTTTAATGGCAGCTTTCATACAAAAGTAATTCATAGTACTGTTTGAGCCAAGTTAGTACACTGAAAACTGAAAGGACTGTTATTTATTCAATACTGAACTGGAGGAAGACTCCAGGGCACTGCCCTTCCTATGCCAAGCAATGAATGAATTTAAACGTTCTGTCATCACTATATATAAACATCATTTAATGAATGCTCTTGTGGAAAATTGTATAAAGAATATGGAAGAATTCTTTTTTTCTATTTATGTTTTCACAGAATCTAAAAGCATAGGAGGTTTTGCCAGCTCAAATATAGTCTTGTTTTTGCTGGCTTATTGACCTCAAAACAGAAGAATCACCTGGTTTTAGGGGAGGGGATTTCTAAGCATTTGGTCTCTCATTGAAGCACCATTCTTATTTCATCATGTTCAGGTCTATGACAACTCCTTGTTAATGAGAGGATTGGGATAGGATGAGGTGGGAGTCAAGACTAAGCAGCATATCAGAGATATGTTTGCCTTTTCCGTACAATCACAAAGTAGACCCTTGTCCTCAGATTAATTTTCTTTATAAAGGAGGAAGAATATTTGAATTTTTCACATATATTTAAACAATTTTTGTTTCACATGCAAAGTATAGCACATGATGTACAATAAAAATTTCCATTTTGTATGCTTATGCATTGAAGTATGCAAAGACTGTTCAATAGCTAACAGAACAATAAATGCCTTTTTCAAAGGGCTACCCATTGCAACTTTGCTGTTAAAAGAATTGTGTTTTACTGCCAAGGATCTGAGCTGGCCTAGACATGCTACACTAGCTTTGAGTCATCTTAGTAATAACAATGTAGAGCAGAAATTTGTAATTACACATAAAGTTAGCTTTGAGTTAAGAAACTTCTTCCTCCAGATGCTTTCTCATGTAAGAAATTGGCCTACAGTATAGCCAATATTATCAGAGAGGTAAAGGAAAAGAGGCAATGTGTATATTCTTTCATAATAAGCTAGCCCTTAAAGAGTAAATTATCCTCATGTTTTAACTAGCTACTTGGTGATTGCTGGTTAGAATGTTTCTAGAGAGAGACTTCAGATAATCTTTTGTACAAGAACAGAGAACCATTAAACTGGTAGCAGTTAGGTCACAGTTAAAACTCCTTGAAACATTCTCTGAAAATGTTCTAAAATTGAATTGTAGTAATAGTTGTACAACTTCTATCCCATTATGTACAGAAAGAACATTTAAATCACCTACTCACAAAATGTATGAAAAGTAGCAATTATGAAAATCCTCTTAGTACCACAAGATATATTATCAACCACTATCTAGGTTGTGTCCAACAGTTTCTTTCTGGGAATCCAAATGACAGAAAAGAGTTCTACCAAACACCTCCAAAGGTAGTTACTGGACTATTTTGGGTACTCTTACTTAGCTTAGCTCTGCTTATAACATTTTAGGAATTAGTTAACAAAAAAAATTTTTTGTCCCCACTTAGCAAAATATGGATTGGACATATTGGAAAGATTATCTCTCATCTAGTGCTAGAAAAAATAGATGTGTTGATGCCATATCCCTCCTCTCTTCTCAAAGCCATCCCCTCTATTACCCTATCCTCACAGGTTTCCATGCTCTTCCTCTCCTTTTGGCCTCCTCCCTTCAAGCCAGTTTTTCCTCTTACCCTCAAGATGCTAAACATCCTTTGCTGCCTTCTCCTACTTTGAATTATTTGCTAGGGGACTCTCCTCCCCATAGTAAAACTTAAGGACACCTAAGTATTCAGGGCCATAGTAGCTCTATGTTATGATAGGTCAGCTAGAAATTTGGAGTGATATAAAGTTTTCAGATCGCTTCCCAGCTTTGATCCTTATCATGTGTAACATTTTTTTGAGCAGGTTTGACAACTTAATTCTCAACACAGCAATCCTAAGGAATGGTTGCAATTGTTATTCCCATCTGAGTGAAACTGGTGAAACTGAGAACTAGATTGATCGTATAACTTTCCCAAGGCCACACATCTATGAAGTAGCTAGGATTCAAGTAAGAAGGTTTGGTACAGAGCCCATGCTACAAACTATTATTCTATGCCACCTCTTCAGTAATAACATTTGTGGACTCCTGACTGTGGCCAGCATTATGCTAGGTAATTTAATATAATCTCTCACTTAATTGTTAAAATTCCCCTTTAATATTAATATCAGCACTTTTTTTGAGTCAGAGTCTCACTCTGTGGCCCTGGCTGGAGTGCAGTGACACAATCATAGCTTACCACAACCTCTACCTCCTGGGCTCAAGAAATCCTTCTGCCTCAGCCTCGTAAGTAGTTGGGACTATGGGCACATGTCACCACACCCAGCTAATTTTTAAAAACTTTTTGTAGAGACAAAGACTTGCTGTGTTGCCCAGGCTGGTCTCGAACTCTGGGGCTCAAGCATCGTCCCACTTTGGCCTCCCAAAGTGCTGGGATTACAGGCATTAGCCACCGCACCCGGCTTAATATCAATACTTTTGAACAGTTTCTTTTTCTGTAAAGTGAGGCTAAGTTACCAGTAACCCTGTGTTGCCTCAGTACTTCATCATGTCTGCATTATAACATGTTATAATGATCTAATAGCTTAAATCTTATTCTTCAACTAGACAGTAAACTTGCTGAGAGTTTGTCTTATTCACCTTTGCATTCCCAGTACAGAGTGTAATGTCTGGCACCTAGCAGACATTCAGAAAATATTTGTGAATTGAATGAATACATGCCTCCTTCATATGACAAATGAGACAGTGTATGTGACAGTGCCTTCCAAACTTCATTGTTATATAAATGCTATGCATGGTTAGTAATAATCACTCATCTGACTATGCTTAATAGGAAGTAAGGTGTTTTCCTTTTTTGGGCAAGAAGTGTGTTTTTACAGTGGCTTCTTGAATGTCCTTGCTTGTGCTACCCAACCAAAGGCAGACTGTTTTCTGAATATTTGCAGGGAAAGAAAAAACCACTTTCTCTTGAAGATCTATATCCTATTTAAAAGGCATATCTAAGCCGGGCTCGGTGGCTCAGCCTGTAATCCCGTGCCTTGGGAGGCTGAAGTGAGTGGATTGCCTGAGCCCGCGGGTTCGAGACCCTTCTGGGCAACTTGGTGAGACCTCATCTCTACCATAAATCAAAAAACCAGCCGGGCCTGGTAGCGCGCGCCTGTAGTTCCAGCTACTTGGAAGGCTGAGGCGGAATGATCGCTGGAGCCCAGCAGGTCAAGGCTGTGGTGGCCGGGAGCGGCCACTACACTCCAGTCTGGGCGACAGAGTGAGACTCCAACTCAAAAAAAAAAAAAATAAAAGGCATATCTAATCTAGTTTTTTAAAATCTTAAGCCTCCCAATTTCATGTGTCATTAATGTTTGGTCTTTATCTGTAGAATGAGCGCAAATTTATTCGTAGAGAGCTGGAAGAGCCTCAGATGACAGGTAAGAAGATCAGAACAAAGTGTTGCTAATGGTTACCCTGGATACTTTAAGAAGAGTGCAGAAGATCAATAAATCTACAGAACATTAATCCTACTGGAGAGTGTGAGCACCCTTGATTTTATTTATTTAAGATTGATATAATTGAGTTATATTTTAAAGAATCTAATGGAAGAGAATCACATCATCTCTCAAGAAAGCAACCTTCTTAGCTGCATTGGCCAAGCTTCATCTAATTCTTTCAACCAATGAAGTAGTTGGTACATTCTTGTAAACTTTCTGGAGGTAATTTGTTCATTATTAGGCCTGAACTTGGAACAGTTAGATAAAGAAGGGAAAGTCCAACAACTCCTCTTGCATCAAAATAATACAAGTGAATTTCATTTTAATAAAATTCTAGAGCACATTGTCACCTAACAAGTAACAGATACTCAATAAATGCTCTTTGAGTAAATGGATGAAAATCTAAATTTGTGAAAGAGATCAATAAAAATGTGATCATTTACACTCTCAGAAAGATTTATCTGCCCATTTGGTTAAGAGTGCTGACTCTAAATATGAATCTTTTACTCTAGTATTAAGGAATAAGAATATGAGAGTTTCCTTTTGAAGTTACTTAGTCCTTTTCCTATCTACAGAGTTATACCCTCCACCCCAGCAGCCTATCACTCTACCTACCTTGTATATGATGAAGAGAGGGCTTCTAGTTCCTGCATTTTCATAAGTACCGATATCTAATTTTTCAAAAACTAAAACCTGTTGGACTACCATGATTTATAGATTTAAAATGTGCTGTAATGTATTATGACTTAGCACATGTAGTTTTCCCTCCAACATCTGTATCCTGATTTGTAGTCTAATAAACCTTCTTGCTGCAGATGTCATGTGCATAGTTGTTCTGAGGTGTAATACATCAACATAGCATTTCTAAACACAGAGCAATAATGTATTCAATTAAGGGAGGAAATAAAACATTGAGCCTTTCCTTATAATAAATCTTTTACTAAGCTCCCCACATCACATGTTTGCTAAGGAAATAATACATGTCATTCAAACTGAGGGTTATTGTAGACTGCTGAGAGAAACATGAAATTCTGAAGGTTTCAGCAGTACTGTGAAACCCTGAAACATGGAAAGTGTACAAATTAGAAAAGGATGTAATATGTGACTAATGACACCTCTTGGGATACCTTGGAACCCATATTTACTGTTAGGATCACTAGATTCATTTAAGCTACAGGAGTTGAAAAGCAATACCCTAGTAAGTGAAAAACACCTCTGAGTTCATTAGATGTGGTTGTAATTTAAGCTCTAAAGGCTTTTTTCCTTGCTGTCATTCTTCATATTTCTGGAAATGTGGTACTTGAGCTCCTAATAAAAGTGGTCTACATCATGACCATATAATCTACAGTTCCTGGAAAGCACATTTACACCTCTACATCTGTAGTTAAGGCTGGGGCTGAACAGAAACTTAATTCACCCCAGATGTCACCCAAAAGAAAATTCTGGAAGAAGGTTACCCTTTTTAGAATTTTCTAGCTATTATGTCCCGGGCAGTGGTATAAATATTCAGTCTAGAGCCTCCAAGCCCAAATGTTGCAAACCCTTTTCATATGCTGTGCCAAGTGCAATTGAATCCCACAAAGTAAATTCCCAACCTTCCTCCATTTACAGAAGGATGCAATGGCTATTTTGACATTATTTAGACATATAATTCCAGATCTTTTCTGTCTTAAGCATCTTAACAAGAATTGTGTTCTTCTGGCTTGGTAAGACATCATTTCATACTGCTTTTCAAAGGCTTACATGACAATTTCTTTGAAAAAATGCATATATATAATTTGGGCTGCTAATCACAATAATGGCCTTTGTTGACCAACATAATCATGTAGTCCGTTTTTATCTAATGATATTCTTAATCTGAAATAATATTTTTCTTCCTTTAGTTTTGGGCTTCCCTGACCCGTTCTTCTGTTCCTCGGTGATGGACCAGATGGTATGAAATCAGTGTTTCCGTCTCCAGATGATATCCCTGATTGGAAGAGCTTTGTGGATGAAAAAAGATCAATGCATAAACCATAGTATTTGCCACAGTGTGCAGAAATCAAGTGGGGTACAACTTCATTCCCACCCTCACCTATTTATAGTTTTTAGCTTTATCCTTAAATTCATGAATTTCTTAGTGCCTTGCTTCAAATCACCTTTCTGGCACACGAATCCCACCAGGTGTGTGGGTCAGTGAGTCTGCAGTTTCCCAGGAGGCCTTACTGATTAGTTGCAGCTTCTTCATTGTGTAGTTCAGGGAAGACTACTGCAAGCACATTGTGCCTTATGAATATTGGAGCTTTCTCTAGAGGGAAACCATTGTTGCTATGTCAGGTCAGATACAGAAGCCAGATTACCTAGGCTCAGTTGGTATAACAACTCATAAAAATTACTATTTAATAAGGGTATCCTCAGGATTTATTAAGGGAACAATGTAAAAATGGCCATGTGAAAAATAGTTTTGCACCTTTGCAAAACTGCTGTTAAAGACATTGTTCATTGAGTATTTAATAATTAATCAGAGATCCATTCATCTGAAAATCCTTTAAAATGTGTCTCCTGAAAACCTGATGTGTATTTCTCTATTAAACACTGGGATCTACACAACCCATTGAATTCTCCCTTCTGATAAATTTCATGCTTAATGGTATTGATAATTTTATTCTAGTTTCCTGATGTATATTGTCTTTCTCTTTCCTCTGTCATAGTTTGTGGAAAATGGTATTAGTGGTTTCAGAACACCTGAGTTGATGTGAAAAAGTACATGTTGTTATGTATTTTATTTGTGTGTGTATATATACTTACTTGCATTTTGGGAAAAAAGCTCAAAATTTTCATCAGATTCTCAGAAGGTTGCATTACCCACTACAAGTTAAGGACTACAGTACTATATGGTGTTTTATATCTCTCATCTCACCTTAACTGTTCTGCCTGTATAGCAATTATGTTTAGTTTATAAACAATGTAAATCCTTTTTTGTGGAGGGAGAAGGAAGGTAAAGCCAGATAACAGTGCAAATTATATAAATATATATACAGTGGCATATTTTGCTGTTAACTAGTCTGTTAGTGGGTATGATTTTGGAGGGATTCCCTCACCCCCAGAAATACTGGACTGAAAAGTATGACTGTAAATAACAGATTCTGATAAAAATGTGGATTCTGAGATTCTATGGGAAAATATATGTATTTTCTCTTTTTTGTTTTCTTCTATCTTTAGAAAAAGCAAACTATCTAGACAGGTTTATCTAGAAAGTCTCCTATGTGTAGGGTCTCCTAAATACTCAAGGGAGATAGTATACACAGAGCTTCTTTTTCAACATGTGACATTGATATACATATTGACCTTGGGACTAAAAAATTCCACTGTGTTATACATATCAATGTGGGATTTTTAAGACAACCCCACAGGACTTGCCTTGCTAATTTGGAAACTAGATAATTCCAATAAGATGAAAACTTGTTCAGAGAAAAAGCCTTAGTGAGAAAAGATCTCAGGAGATCAAACAGTAACACCAAACCATTGAAGGAGCAGATATGTTTCCCCCTAGAACAAAATATCTTCCACCTTGATTTTTTCAAAATAACTTTTTATGAACGTGTTGTGAATTATACAGGACACCAACCCTGCTGCTTTGGGAGCAAATAGACAGAACTGACAGATGTAGTTATTTGCCAGGAACAACCATGTGAATTTATAAATATTTTACAAGTGCAGCTTTCAGAAAAGTGACTTTTACTGCCATATTAATGCAACTTGCAAATTTATAGTCTGGGCATTTGTGGGTTATGAATGTCCAGTATTCGAGACTAGTGCCAAGAACATGGTTTATGTTTTGAATTCTTTTTTTCTCTGATCACAGACTTCTTGGCTGTTAAGATCTGCATTATAATTCAGCTGCACATGAGGTGCAAGGCTACATAATACATCAGTTCCCACTCCCAATGGCTAGACTCATAAATATACTCATTATAACATACTTCATGTGACAGAATGACACACAAAGCACAAAAATATCTCTGAAGAATAGAGAGCAAGTGTAGTAGAGCAATAGTGCGTGATTCCATGCCTCTGGCCAGACTATAAGATGTGACCTCAAATTATAATTATGTGTCATAGCATAAAGAAAGCTACAAACATATGTTTTGGGAAATAATATCATAGTATATATTAGACCAGCATACTAATGAGTCTTGTCACATGCATTGAAGGCTGCAATACTAAAAAGACCTTAGTTACTCTACTCGTCTTTCAGTAGGGGGATCATGGAGGAAGAAGCGCCACTGTAACTCTAGCTCTTTCCTCATACATTTCTAAGTTGCTTTTCCTATCAATCATTCCCAAGCTAAACTAGTCTTTGCAGTGTTCCAAACTCTGGAGAAGGAGGAGCAGATTTCTTTGACCTAGAGCTTAGAAGATCTGGGATGGAATCTTAAAGTGACCAGACTTTGGTCATGTGTCAGCAGGTTTTCCTATTTTAAGATGTTATGACGTAAGCAGAATCACTGGCTACTGATGAAACTCAGTGGTGTTGCCCAACCTTTCTGCCTTCCACTAAGTAGCTCTGTTATCTTGAACACATCATTTCACTTCTCAGGTTCTTATTTCCTCTTCTGTAAAATATTCATGTTATACCACATAATTGCAACAACATACTTTCCAGCTATGATTTCTTTTTTTTTTTTGAGTCTGAGTCTCACTCTGTCCCCCAGGCTGGAGGGCAGTGGCAGTTCATGGCCACCGAAGCCTTGACCTACTGGGCTCAGATGATCCTTCTGCCTCAGCCTCCACATAACTGGAACTGAAGGCATATGCCACCACACTCAGCTAATTTTTTTTTTTTTGTAGAGATAAAGTCTCACCAAGTTGCCCAGGCTGGTCTCGAACCCCTGTGCTCAGACAATCCTCTCGCCTCCACCTCTCAAAGTGCTGGGATTACAGGCATGAGCTTGGCTATGATGATTTTTTTTCTAATGCATGTGTGCCAACATGCATAGATATTGATTAATAGTATATTATAACTTGCAATATTAGTTGTTTTTTAAATCAGTGTACATACTTTTCATCTCTAAAAACTTCAGGTGACAAAATGTTTCACTGTTTTGCTCCTTAATATTCACCATTTCTTGCTCTGTATTAAGATTGAATATTATCCTTAAATAATAGAGAATCATGTGTTCTTACAAAAAAGTTGTACAGCGAGTAAAGTTCTTCTGAATTACCAAAGCTAAATAAAGAAATAATCACTGTTTATTCCAAGGCTTAATCCTACTGAGACTCCCAACCTGATTAATCATGCAGCAGGCAGCAAACTGTTCCTTATTAGCTGACCTTATACATTTCAATGAAATGGACTAAATCCTGTGAAAAATCCTGATCACATGCAGTAATTATATTAGAAAATACTTTGTTAATGGTTTTAAAGACAACTTTAACCTTAAGAATAAAATTCTGTCAACAGCAAATCCTTTTACCTTCATTTGCTTCTAACCTAAGGGGTAGAAGTAATCAAATGCTGTTATGGTTACCCAGGAAAACTTCGACTTTAAAACTGATTGAATCAATTTCCTTCATTTTATTATCTTAGGCCATAATAATTTTAAAGAACCCAAGTAGAATGATAGCAGTCCATGATCCAGACAGTCTCATATATTCCTTGTTAGTTTTCTTTCTTTTCCCTTTGTCTCTATCCTGAAATTTCCTTTTTGTTCTCCTGTGAAGGCAAGAATCTAAAAGGAAAATAATCAGCTACTCATATTCTTCTAATACAGTCACATGATAAATGGAACATTATCATACAAAATTACTACGATGACATCCTTATTGCAGACCCAATTTACTTAATTTGGCGTCTTCTAACTATTAAGACAAGGGTCACTCATTCTGCAAAATTAATGGCTGATATAAATTTAGAATAAAAAAGCATAAGGAAAATATTTCTTCATCCTATGTATGACCAACCTGTGGAATTTACTACCCTGGGAGGCCATAGATTTAGTCAATGGATGAATTAGAAAGGCTAGATAATTTTATGACTATACTGTAGTTATGAATACTAAGATTAAGATAATAGAATCACATGCCTCAGGGCACAAGCTGATCATTTTAGGAGCTCCAAAGGAGTTCTTTTATTTCCTTATGAGCAAGTGGGTGGATTCACATTGAGGTTTTACCTCTTTTTGAAGGTATTGTTGACTACTGTGAAGAGGATATCGCATTTAGGTCACATAGCTTTTTTGCAGTGAAAACCACAAGTGTGTGTTAATACAATACAAAAGAACAATGACATGACAAAACAGTTTATTATTTAATTCAATGAATATTTATTGAGGGCCTACCATGATCCCATCAGTATTCTAAGCATTTGAAATACAACAATGAGCATAACCAAGAAAAATTCCTGCTTTCATGAAACTACCCCCATTATTTTATCCTAAGGTAGCAGGATTGAGTCTGTGATCTTATGATATGTAACTAGTCCAGATGTGGATGAGATTCCCTAGTGCAGCTTCTCAGGTATAGCTCCTCCCAAGCTATCTGCCCCCACACCCTACAGAAAATAGTGAGACAAGGCCAGGGTCACTGCAGTAAATACTCTCGTTTAAAGTAGGGAAGAATGGGCAACATGTAGCAATTAGTGATACATAAAAATACTGAAGTCTAGCCTTGTACATATTGCTAGTTTTCCTCTATTCAAGAAGCAGGAAATGTTTCTTGATTAGAGCCTAGATCTTCCTAGAATAGACTGCATGACTTATTGTCCACTGATCTTCTTTTCAGGGGGAGGGGGTTTATTGTCCTCTGGGCTCTTTCCTCCATCCTCTGAGGCACCCTTACTTTTCAATAAAAAATAGTTCATGTCTGCATCTGGGTAGCTTAATCTTAGCCTGTTTTCTGCAAGTAGAAAATTGGGGGCCCAGATTAAATCTTTTTATTTTGAACTTTTTTCTTTTAGTCCACGCTTGCAGGGCTTTTATCAATACAACTCTTTTAAAAACCATATAGGCTTCCTAAAAATCTGATTTAGGCCTAGGCCATATCCTAAAAACCACATCATTAACACTTTTTGAGAAAGCCGCTCTCACTTTTGGGCTATATGGCAGGCTGCTGTGATAAAACATCCTTAAGATTCTAGGTATCACCTTACATCATTCAGTGTTTTAACAAAGGTCCTGTCAGCCATACCCTTCATCTGAATCTTTACCATTAAGTCACTTCCTACTTCAAGAATCTTTTAATGACCTAGGGAGACCAGAAATATGAAATATTTTTGACTCTTTTATATTGCCTATGAATTCTGCAGGAAAACTACACTTCTTTAGTTCATTTCTTTTTCTTATGCCTCATCTTATTCAATTAAAAAAAATCTATTCCTTCAACATTTTGTCTAGGAATCTCCTTAGCTAACTCTACACATTTATTTTGTAAATTTTCAGTCTTCCAAACTATTATAGGCAGCAGTTTTGCTATCGTTGCACTACTACATGGTTGGCATTTTTCTAGGGTACTATAGCAGTTTCTTACCGGTTTTCTAGCTCCCTCTAACAGTTTGTTCTCCATTTTCTTAATTTTGGCTAACAATTTTCCTGCCACTTTTCTTGCCTGCTCATCAACTTGTCCCAAAGCTAATAGTACATATTTCAAGTTACTATGTCAGCAGCACTTCAGTCCTGGTCCCCTTTCTATATCAGTTAGCTTTTGCTGCATAAAAAAACTGCCCAAAACTTTGTGAATTGTGACAGTATCTATTATTTTTCACAGTTCTGTGGGTTGACTAGGTGTTTTGATTAAACTCTGCTAGATTGTCTAGGATGCTACACACATACGTTGTGGTTGTTCTGTGTCTGGAGGAGTGATCGCTATGTGTCTGTCATAGTTAGTAGGCTTGTCCAGGCTCATCCACCTGGTATAGTCATGGTGCACAGGGGCACACATACAGACATTTGTGGGCCAACTTTTTCAATCTACCACAATTCTTTTCTTTTCACTTGAGTTTCTGTCAACTTCCTAATCAAGTACTGAGGGAAATTGGCTGTATTAGCTGCTTGATTGGTTACCTTGCCAATCATTGACTTTCTTATTATGCTACCTGATCAAGACTGTGTGAAGAGTTACTAATACTATGTGTTTGGCATAAGAGTTATTCAATACTTCATTGAACTATGTTTCTTTGTCGGGTTTAACTCTTTTATTTGAGAATTCTATACTTGGGAACAACAGACACTGGAAACTACTAAAGAGGGGAAGGAGAGGGAGGAATAAGGTTGAAAGAAACATTCATTGGGAACCATGTTCACAACCTCAGGGGTGGACTCATTATATCCCCAGACCTCACAATTATTCAATACACCTATGTAACAAACCTGCACATGTACCCCTTGAACTTAAAATAAAATAAAATAGTAGAATAGAATATATATTAGATAACATATGATACAGTATTTTTTAAAGTACAAATTTTTTTTAAAACATGGCATTTAATATGCTGCAAAAGAACACTTGTTTACAGTATAAGACTGAAACAAGAAGAAAGAACATTGCTTTGCTCAGTCTCAGCTGGAAATGTGTATATTGGATGACTCAATTTTTTTTCCCACTCTACCCGTGTCTGAATCACTTTGAAAGAACTGTAAGTATTATTTTTAGGGTTACAAAGAAATACTCATGAGTAGGATAATTTGCAAATATGGAATCCACAAATAATGATAATCAACTGTGTATGAACACAATACTCACATCTATAAATATATTATTATTTAAAATTGTATAAAAGTTGGAAAATAAATGTATATAATACAAAAATAAAATTTGAAAAAGAGAATTCCATACTCAAAAACATTTAGTTTTTAGTCTTCATTATTTGAGATCTAGTTGAGTTGAAATTGTCATATTGGAGGGGCATGGTCTACCACTTATAAGCTTTACACCCCTTTCTCTATCATTAGTGAACTGGCATTTTTCCATATAACTTACCTTGCCCCTCAGATGAATATTGAATATAATTACTAATTTGTTTGAAGAAGTGAATATAGTAGTGTTAGAGCCAGTGAAACTTATCTATATATTCTATTTTCTCTGTACTAGGTTTTGTGGTTCCAGAGGAGAAGGGAATTTGAGAGAGATCAGTTTTGGGAGTGGAAAATGGAATTATGTTTTGAGAAAAGTATCTCCTTAAGGCTTTTGCATTCTTAAATCTGTCAAAGGAGTCATTTGTTTCTCTCATAAATCTGTAATGATGGCACAGTTGCACATAATGGTTTGTAATTTCCTTTGGTCAGCAAAGAGAAAAATGAAAGAAGTAAACAAGCACATGAACCCAGTAATGTCCACCCAATATTTCATAATAGCCCCTGAGATGGCAAACCTAAATGATCTTGTTTGCTGAAAACCATGGCAATATTTGAGAGGATGAGCTTCCAGTCATAAATGGAACACAAATAATGAGATGATTTCTTCTGCCCTGAATAACCTGAAATGTTAGCCACAATTTCCTGCAACATATGAGCCCTCTGCATTTACCCAGTCCTGTAATAGAATACTCAGTGTCAATGCCTATTTCCTATTCTAATCACATTAAAAAACTTACTAACATGTTTATAACCTAAAAGCTTAAGCCAACATTTTGACTTTGTTTCACCAAACTCGCAGATTCACATCATTTCAAGATAATTTTTCTACACTCCTTCCTCAAAACTGAAGAGTTTATGTTAGAATAAATAAACTTCATACAAAAGTGTGTTTTAAACTAAGATGCATTTTTATATCTGTTACTAAAAACAATATGTAAGAAAATTAACTACATGAAGGAATTATTTTTTTGAAGTGATTACTGGAACTGAGGTATGATAAACACACTATCATCTGAAGGGTAAGCTGTTTATTCATTTTCCATGAACAGTTTATGCCATTAAGAGGTTTCTGATTTTGTATCAGGTATATCAGTACTGCCACCATTACTTGAATATCTGATGCCTCTGGTCTGAAATATTTAAATTGACTGCTAACTGATCTTCCTTACTTTATTCCTTGATTACCATCAAATCATTCTATGTGTTGAAAGCCCCAATTCCCTACTTGGCATTCAAGTCTCTCTATTAACAGGTATCATATCTATTTTCCACCTTCATCTTAATGCAGTAATCTCAGAAACGAGGTTAATTCTAGCTCAGCTTTGTTGATGAGGTGTGCCCCCCCAGCAGATTCCCACTACTGCCAATCATGCCTCCCCGCACCCCCGCACACCCTGCAGTTTCCTGCTACTACCAATCCTTTTCTCATAGTATTATGATAAATGTTCAAGCTCCCCTTATGAGTGAGAACATGTGACACTCAGTTCTTTGTTTCTGTGATAAATAACTCAGAGCTGACTGGTGCTTACTTACTGAAGGTGCTGAGCACTTTACATAATTGGGTGTTAGGAAACAATCTCCATAGGTCTCTCTCATTTCTGCACATCTTACAAGTGGAAGCATTGACTGCCTTTGTTCCAAACTATCTTCTCAAGGATGTCTAGAGCTGACTGGTGCTTACTTACTGAAGGTGCTGAGCACTTTACATAATGTACAGAAAAAAATGGTCTCCTGTTTTAAGTAGACAAAGACATCATATTTTTAATGGGTCTGAGGAGTCTGTATCATTTCAATCTGGAAGGCCTACTACTGCTTCAGATCTTCTCTGTAATTTGGATTCAACAGATATTTATTAGAAATCCATTATATGCCAAACATTTTACACATAACATTATCTTCTGCTCCTCAAAACAGTCATTGTCAGATATTATCACAGTGAATATAATAGTATCATAGTCTTCAGACAAGGAAGTTAAGTTCAGAGAAGGCAAAAAAAATGTCCAAAACTTCATGACTGGTCAGAGTAGAGCCAGAATTTGAATAGCATTTTCCTGAATTCCCAATTGATGTTCTTTCCCTTTTATCATAACAGTGTCCCAGAGACTTACTCTCATACATGCAAAGCTCTGAATTATTCTTTCTCATTGAGTTAGAACTACATGTTGCATGATGGCAAGCAGGTGTTTTCTTCTTGATTCCATGCTTCATCTGGATATTTAAAGCATGATAGTGATGATGAAGATTAACCTGTAGTAATTCTGAGAATACAATACTTTACAAGGTCAAAGTTCACAGTCTTTGCTATATTCAATGGTGTTGACAATGATGCTGAAAATAGAAATAAATAATGAGCCATATATTCAAAAGACATCTGCTGGTATTATGATATTAAGCTAAGAATGTCTAAGACATTTAAGAGATTCTATTGTGTTTTGGGCCTACAAGATTAAATGAAATATCCCTTGAAGATTTTAATTAATTGTAAAGGTTCCTTTTTATTGCTACTTCACAAATGGTTGTATCTTAGAGGATAAAAATGTAGTAAGAAGTCCTGTAAAAATAAACAGAGCATGCTTGATCATAAAAATATCTAATACTAATAATAAACATGTAAGAACTTTAGGTGCATTGCAAAAGTATTTCATTTGTTGCAGCAAAATTTCAAGTATATTAGACTCCTAGACTGTGATTGGTCTTGAATTCTGTATTCACAAGCCCCCCCCAATTGTTTTTAAAATAGGAAACTCTTTTTAATCCATATGTCCCTCCCCAAGTGTTTTTGTATATATTTTTGGTTACACCTCTCTTAGGAACTGAAAAGAGCCTGAAGTTTTTGCAAGCTAACAAGTTGGCCTGTCACAATTTCATGGACCCTGGCAGTGATATAATACTCCTGGGTCAGAAACCAAGGACAGTTTACTACTCACAGCATTAACAGTAGCTAGAGTATCAGCATTTATGACAGTCCCCTAGGCCTCAATTACCTCTAAGCAATGTGAAGAGAATTAGGTGATACTTGCACATGCAAAGGGGAGTATTATAAATGAGGAACCCTGAGTTTAGAGAGTCCAAATCATTTACAATGGGAAGTAAGCATGTTTGCCTTTTAGTTTAAGAAACACTGTCTCTGTGTTCCAGGGCTGAGAGTAAATCTGCCTTTGCTGCAGAGCAAGATACATACTGCAACTCCCATGGATGACTGCTACACATACATCCTTGAGAAGATAGTTTGGAACAAACAATTAATTAAAATCTTCAAGGGATATTTCATTTAATCTTGTAGGCCCAAAACACAATAGAATCTCTTAAATGTCTTAGACATTCTTAGCTTAATATCATAATACCAGCAGATGTCTTTTGAATATATGGCTCATTATTTATTTCTATTTTCAGCATCATTGTCAACACCATTGAATATAGCAAAGACTGTGAACTTTGACCTTGTAAAGTATTGTATTCTCAGAATTCTTCCACTTGTGAGATATGCAGAAATGAAAGAGACCTATGGAGATTGTTTCCTAACACCCAATTCCCAGAGTCCCAAGAAATTTTAGGGCATGTGCAAAAATAAAAATAAAAATAAAAACCTCCCAATCAACCATATAGATCCCTTCTGGGCCAAGGGAAATCTGAAAAACTAAATTCCAGGATATGATGGCAAAAGAGGTCAGGCAGGCCTCGTTATATCTTCTCCCTTTTGAAAGTTAGGTACAACTGATTGGCATTCATGTTAAAATGGGTAGCATAGGACTGGCAAAACAGACTCTGCAATAAGATATCAGATTCCAGCCTGAATCTGATCACATGACAGCATGCCCTAAAGGAAATAAAAATATTTTACCCCAAAATATACCTCTTTGACATATTTGGGAATGGTCCTACATCTGTAGGGAATCTCCTTCCCTAGGTCTCTCCCAGATTCAGGAGAGATTTAAGTAAGCATCTGACACCTTTTAAGGTCCCAAAATAGACATGTATCCCTATTTTCTCTGAAG
>NW_007251189.1:1231-2586 GCF_000164805.1 Carlito syrichta | reverse complement strand
TATTGTGTTTTGGGCCTACAAGATTAAATGAAATATCCCTTGAAGATTTTAATTAATTGTAAAGGTTCCTTTTTATTGCTACTTCACAAATGGTTGTATCTTAGAGGATAAAAATGTAGTAAGAAGTCCTGTAAAAATAAACAGAGCATGCTTGATCATAAAAATATCTAATACTAATAATAAACATGTAAGAACTTTAGGTGCATTGCAAAAGTATTTCATTTGTTGCAGCAAAATTTCAAGTATATTAGACTCCTAGACTGTGATTGGTCTTGAATTCTGTATTCACAAGCCCCCCCCAATTGTTTTTAAAATAGGAAACTCTTTTTAATCCATATGTCCCTCCCCAAGTGTTTTTGTATATATTTTTGGTTACACCTCTCTTAGGAACTGAAAAGAGCCTGAAGTTTTTGCAAGCTAACAAGTTGGCCTGTCACAATTTCATGGACCCTGGCAGTGATATAATACTCCTGGGTCAGAAACCAAGGACAGTTTACTACTCACAGCATTAACAGTAGCTAGAGTATCAGCATTTATGACAGTCCCCTAGGCCTCAATTACCTCTAAGCAATGTGAAGAGAATTAGGTGATACTTGCACATGCAAAGGGGAGTATTATAAATGAGGAACCCTGAGTTTAGAGAGTCCAAATCATTTACAATGGGAAGTAAGCATGTTTGCCTTTTAGTTTAAGAAACACTGTCTCTGTGTTCCAGGGCTGAGAGTAAATCTGCCTTTGCTGCAGAGCAAGATACATACTGCAACTCCCATGGATGACTACTACACATACATCCTTGAGAAGATAGTTTGGAACAAAGGCAGTCAATGCTTCCACTTGTGAGATATGCAGAAATGAAAGAGACCTATGGAGATTGTTTCCTAACACCCAATTCCCAGAGTCCCAAGAAATTTTAGGGCATGTGCAAAAATAAAAATAAAAATAAAAACCTCCCAATCAACCATATAGATCCCTTCTGGGCCAAGGGAAATCTGAAAAACTAAATTCCAGGATATGATGGCAAAAGAGGTCAGGCAGGCCTCGTTATATCTTCTCCCTTTTGAAAGTTAGGTACAACTGATTGGCATTCATGTTAAAATGGGTAGCATAGGACTGGCAAAACAGACTCTGCAATAAGATATCAGATTCCAGCCTGAATCTGATCACATGACAGCATGCCCTAAAGGAAATAAAAATATTTTACCCCAAAATATACCTCTTTGACATATTTGGGAATGGTCCTACATCTGTAGGGAATCTCCTTCCCTAGGTCTCTCCCAGATTCAGGAGAGATTTAAGTAAGCATCTGACACCTTTTAAGGTCCCAAAATAGACATGTATCCCTATTTTCTCTGAAG
>NW_007251189.1:0-1019 GCF_000164805.1 Carlito syrichta | reverse complement strand
ATCCATCTGCCTCAGCCTTCTGAGTAGCTGGAACTACAGGCGCGTGCTACCACGCCCAGCTAATTTTTTTTTTTTGATTTATTGTAGAGATGAGGTCTCGCCAAGTTGCCCGCGGGTCTCGAACCCGCGGGCTCAGGCAATCCACTCACCTCAGCCTCCCAAAGGCGCGGGATTACAGGCTGAGCCACCAAAATTCATCTATGATCAATAAGGAACCCCAGGACCACCTCCCCCACCCCCACTTCGAGATATTGCACCTTTCCAGGTCAAACTAATGTATACTTTACACATATTGACTTATGTATTTGCTTATAGCTTATAGTTGGTGCCGAAGCAACCAACTTCAGCACATGTTCCCAGAACACTTTGAGACTCTACCCCAGGTCATAGTTATTCATATTTGACTAAGAATAAACCTCTCTAAATATTTAAGAGTTTGATTTTTTTATCAACACTAACTTTTAGTGTTTTTGATTATTTTAGTGTTTGATTATATGATTGTTTAGTGTTTGATTATTTGATTGTTTAGTGTTTTTGATTATTTTATTTTATCATTATAACATGACTTCTTTTACCTAAGCTTTTTTTACAGATGATCCTCTTATCAAATTGCAAGTACTACTGGAAATAGTTCCATTTTATTCCTCCATACTTTAGTATATAAAGGCTGGATTTTATAGAAGAAGAAAATTCCTGGGCTTGGAATTAGATATAGGCTTATGGTCTCGTTGTGCCACTGAGTACCCTCAGTTTTTTGGTTATTAAATAATAAAAATGAATTCCCAGCTATTTAAGAGGCTGAGGCAGGAGGATTGCTTGAGCCAGGAGTTCAAGACTGCTGTGAGCTATGATTGTGCCATTGCACTCCAGCCTGAGCAACAGAGCAAGACTCCATCTCTAAAAATAATAATAATAGAGAGACGGGGCAAGATGGCGACGGCATAGGTGAACTGGTGAGGTTCTCTGAACGGACCAAGACTGCAAACTGCTGAATAGACAGACTGTAAAGCAGAGGGAAA
>NW_007251188.1:2406-7909 GCF_000164805.1 Carlito syrichta | reverse complement strand
TCGCCATGGCAACCCCGCTCTCCACTGCGCGCCAAGCCTCAGACGGGCTGACTCACCCGGCGGGAGGCTGGGCCGGGCGGTCCGGCAAGAACAAACAGGATCCGGGTGCCCACAGCCTCCCCCGAGGAAGGCTGGCGCTGCGGTCTAGGGACGGGCACAGCCACGTGGGCAGGACAGAGGCCTGGCAGCGCCCTTGTCCAGCCCCCCACACCGCGAAACAGCAGCAGCCTAAAGCCAAGCTCCACGCGAGTCGGCAGAAGAACTGCCGTGACTCGCCCTCCCTGAAGATCGCAAGTAAACCAGGAGCGCGTGGCTGGATGTCAAGACAGTGGCCGGCATAAGACCGACTTCAGTTTTACTAGGCCGAGGTGAAAAGCCCCGGAGAACACGAGTCCCCCTCTCGGATGTGGTCATCCTGGGACTGGCTGGGCCGGCACCGGCTGGGGGCATCTCTTTTCTCCCGACCATTTCTGCTCTTGCGCTCTCGGGCTGCTCCCATGGGTCAGAATCTTGTATCCTCAAAGGCAAGGCAGGAAACCCTTCTCTATGCCAGGTGTTCTCGAAGTGTGATTCCCCAGAGCAGCAGTGGTCCTTGTGAGACACGCAACTGTGCAGACCTGTCCAAACCTGGGTAGGCAGGGGTGGGTGGTGCCGGAAACGCGGTGTTTTCACAAATCTCCCCAGTGACTCTGGTGATGCACACTTGAGTTTCAGACCCGCTGCTCCAGGGTTTCGTTAAAACACTGAGCCATCAGAAGGACAGGGAAAAGTCTACTCTGTGTTTTTTGTTTTTTTTTACAGAAAAGTTTTCCCTATGTTGCCTAGGCTGGTCTTGAACTCCTGGGCTCAAGCAATCTTGCCACCTTGGCCTCCCAGCCTCCCAAAGTGCTAAGATTACAGATGTGACTCACCACGCAGAGCACGCTCTAGGGGTTCTGAACTGAGAACAGCTTTCTACATGCCAGTGTGGAAAAGCAAGACGCCAGGGATGGGAGGGGTGAGCTCCCCTGAGCTCAAGGCTCCTTGTCCAGTGAAGACAGCTCCTAGCTCAGCCCAACATGGAAGAGGACCGGACCCTCCGCTCCACACCGGGATCTGGAGACAGAGGCTCACAGGCTCTGCGCAGCACTAGGAAGCCTCAGGAGCGCAGCTGGGCCACCAGGGTGCACGGTGACGGTCAAGGGTGAGCACACGAAGACTATGTGGACGGGAAGCAGGAGGCGAGACGGGAGGGCTACTGGCTGCACAAGTCCACGTTGGCCCACGAGCCAGGAATCAGGAAACGGCTCAAGCCGGAAGCTGCACTAGGCTCCCAGAGGGGCGCCCCCACCCAGGCCCCGCCCCGTGGACCCGCCAGCAACAAGCCCTGCGGCTCAGCGGACATGTGTACCCCCAGTCTGCGGCAGACACTCTTGGTGAACCTCCCCGACCCTGGCAGCCTGCTGGGCCCCCAGGCCAGGTGCTGCGGTGCCTGGTGGGCTCCTTCCTTCAGCCCCCCTGGCCCCCTGCAAAAAACAATCTCTAAAGCACTCACGGCTGATGGTCAAGCTGTGGGTCAGTTAGCTTTAGTGAGGACCCGACTTCCGGCGGGCTCTGACCACCAGCTGCCCCTCCAAGGCTGGAAGGGAAAAGAAACGGCAGCCCGACAGTCACTGACCAGCAGCAGGAGGCGCCACCTGGGAGGACCCAGGCGTCCTGCACATTCTAGGAGGCGCTTTACGGACAGTCTCTCACCGATCCCTCGAGTCAGCCTTATTTATGGATGAATCGGGCTCCGAGCCGCCAGGCATCTCACTCAAAGACAGCCCGCAAGAGGCGGAGCTCAAATGGAGCCAGGCCACGTGGACCACTCAAAGCTTGCTCCTGCAGTGATGGGCCTCCTCCCTGACCAGGCGGGAAGGGTGGGGACCCCGAGGACTTCTCCTGGGAGACGGGGGGAGGCCTGCCCGTGCTGAACCGGGCAGATGCTCTGACTTCAGTCTGAACCCCGGCTCCCCGCCTGGTGCTGCTGGAGGACGGTCACTTGGATTCAAGGTGCTACCCCAGCCTCGGTGGGGGCCCAGGGAGGGAGGCGGACTAGAACCTTCTCCCTCAGGTGTGTTCCCTCTCCCTCCCCCTGCTGGGCTGGGAGAGGTCGTGGTCCTGGGAAATGCAGCCTCCAGGGCCAGCTTGACCTTCCTCCCGGTTTCGACCTCCAGGTCCACAGGCATCGGTGAACCTGGCTGGGTCCCTCTCTGAGGCCTGGCTTCTGGGGCTCCAGAAGATTCTAGACAAGAAGCTTCAGTCCCCTTTTAGGAGACACGAGGCGTGAACTGAAGGAGGGCTGCTGAGGCCACGCTCCTGGTTTGGGAACAAAGTCAACTTTCCCGTCTATTTCGATGGCAGATTATGTTCCAAGTTCAGCTCCACAGGGGTGGCCCTGACGAAGGGGTGTCCTCAGGGGCGTTTCCAGCAAAGGCAAAACTGCCCTCTCAAACCCCTCCCCCCCATGCTGGGACGTCAGCGTTACGAACAGACGGAAAGACAGGCCTCCGATTGCTGTTCTGGGGGAGGAAGACAGGCGTAGAAGGCCAGCTCTGCGCGACCCCGCGCGGTGGGATTCTCGAACGGACGCAGACGGTGTGGGGACCACGGACGTCGACGCAGCCTCGCCTCTGAGCCCCTCTGAGGGGTGGAAGTCACAGCAGCCGCAGCGGCTGTGGCCGGCGGCCCAGGAGCTCTCGCTCTGAGCCAGGCCCGAGTCCGGCTGGACTCGAACAACCCGTGACTGCCGGGGGGACCGTTCCCTTCGGCGGCAGAGCGGGAAAGGGAGGCCCCGGCAGAGCCGCTGGCTTGCGGCCTCCCCACGGGAGCCTGGGCTTCCACCGAGCGAATCCCCGCCCCTCCGGAGCCCCCAACGCGTCCCGCCCCCACGAGGACCCTGGTCACGGACGGCCCCTGCCGCTCCATGCAGCTCTTGTCCGGCGTCGGGGCAGGCGGGGTTCACAACAAAACGCCCCCCCAGGAGAGCCGGGTCCGGGGAAGCCGACTCTGCCACCTCAACCCTTCCCGCACCCCCGCCCAGGCGATTCAACACGAAAGCAGTCCACACTGTGAAACGATGACGAGGGAGCTCCAAAGTGCCGGTTCCCCCAATTCCTCGGCCTCCCTGCACGGCTCTGGGGCTTGAAACTCAGACTTCACCGCTCGCGGACCCTGCGCCCTCTCCGGGGATTCTAGCACACTGGGGGCTCCCTGGGTGGTCAGTGAAGGTGGCCCGAGGCAGCCACGCCATCTTACTATGTTTCCGGCAACTACGTTTGAACGCTGGAGTCTGGCCTGGGGGGAAGTCCCTGTAAGAGAACAGAACCGCAACGCCCGAAGGGTCCTAGGGCGAAAGAACACCAGGCTGGAGTTCAACAGACCCTCCGCGGGCTGCCTCACGGCCTCAGAGCGACTCAGGACGACCCCAGGGAGAGGCGAGGAGACAGGCTCCGAGAGGGACAGCGACTCGCCCGTGGTCACAGAGTGGGTGCCGGTGACCCAGCTGTCCACTCCCTCCCTCGGTCACCTGCACAGCACGAGCCACGCAGAGACCGGTTACTCCCTGTCGTCTCCCCAGCAGAGCGGGGGTAGCCTGGCCCCTACTCCGGGGCTGGCGAGGACGAAAGGCCACGTGAGCGTGTTCCTAGCGCAGCTGTGTGGATATCAGGCAGCCGCCTGGTCTGAACAAGTTCAAGTGTGAGAAGTCCCCCCTTCCAAGGAGGAAGTCAGAGTCGCGGAAACCCAGAGTGCTGCTCTTGGGAGAGGAGAAATGCTTCCGCCCACGTGTGTGCTTGGGAGGGCCGGCCCCACCCAAGGTCCCCTCTTCAAAAGCGAGAAGTGTCCTTCACAAGTCTATGACCCTCTTGCCAGAGGCCGGGCTGCCCCTAAACCCTTTCTGCTGAGAGCAGGCATTCTGGTCTTAACCAGAGTCATGTGATGGGGGGTTGTGGAGAGAAGGTCTGCCTTAAACTTCACAGAACCAGACGCTTGTTTTCCAATGTTTGCCTCCCTGGGACGTCCGGCAATGACAATCCTCTTTTGGTTCCTCCTGCGGTCACCCCATCTGTGGAGCTGGTCACGTCACACACGCTCACGTGGCCTGTGTGGTGGCTCAGGCCTCTGATCCACTCTAGAAGAGCCCCAAGGCAGGACACAGGGACGATAACTAGAAAAACGTACCTGCTGGCCACGTCCCTGCCTGCGACAGAGAGGAAGGGGGCAGAAGGCAGTAGGGGACCTGAGGGAGGGTAGCCCTGTCTCGGCCTGTGATCCTGGACAAATCACTCCATCTCTGGTGTCTCTGCTGTCTCGCACTGAGTAAGAGAGCTGGATGGCAGCACCTGAAAGCCACTTCCAACTCTCACCCCAAACACAGCCAAAGTGGGTAGTTTCCATGTCGGACTACAAAGCTCAGCAGCAGGTCCTGACCCAGGCAGGTGAGCTCCCACACAGTAAGGTGGCAGGCTGAGAGGGCAGGGACCAACAGCAGGCTAGCGACTGACGAGACTCCGGGTGGCCCTGGAGCCTCCCTCGGCCTCCATGCCAGGGACATGCCAGGGGGCAGAGGGGGCACGGAGGCATGATGTGGGTGGCTACAGCTGCCCATCTCCAGACCTCGATGCCATCGAGGCAGAGCGCTGAGGGCAGACCAGCAGCCCAGCAGGGAGAGACTGCACTCACAGGGCGCGGGGGAGAGGAAAACTCCCCAGGGACAAGGGGGGGGCGGGGGGGGCAGCTGAGTCATCAGGAGGAGCGAAACCAGCCAAGGGTTGGGTGACTCATACAAGGGCAGGCCGGTGTCTGCAGGCTGAAGAACTATGTTCTATCCCCTTCAGCTCCAGTGGGGAAGAGTAAACCTCAGACTGGCCCCAGGATTCGCCGGGACTAAACCGACACCTCCAGGGGATTAAGTGCATTTTGGGGGGTCACAAGCCTGTTTCCATGGCCATCTCTCTGGAGTGGCACGGGACTGCCTTCCCACACCCTTGCCTGCCTACAGAGGCAGACAGTGCCATCACGTGCAGGGGCACGGCTCTTGGCCCCAGGACAGGAGGGATCTGTATTCCTTGCTTCCTTCCCAGGTGGTCCCTGCATCCCTCAGCGAGCACCAGGAGAGACAGGGTTCTTCTGGTTCCCTGTCTCAGCTTCCAGCTTGCCGCTGGGCGGGCTGGAGGGGGAGGTCAGGCCTGGGCCCTCCTGGAAGGCAGCGACACCCGATCTCCCCGGAAACGCTCACAAGGACTCCCCCGACCGGGGCGCCCACGGGCACGCACCCCCGCCCCTCGCCAAGTCTCCCAGAGTTCCCTCCAGCCCAGATACTCATCGCCCTGGGAAAAGCCAGGCGGGCCGGTCTTCCGGGCGGCGCCCCGGGAGCTCGCGCTCTCCCACGCGGCTCGGAACCAGCCTCTGGGGACGCCCCAGGCTGGAGGGGGCTGCGGCGCTCGCTCGGGGCCGGGGTCCGCGCCGGCGTGCCCGTGGC
>NW_007251188.1:0-1690 GCF_000164805.1 Carlito syrichta | reverse complement strand
CCACACTCACCCGCCTGGCCCAGCCCCGCGCACTTCCCCGCCCACCTGCCCCACCGCCTCTCCTGAGCCCGGCCCCGCCCACGCCCAGGTTCCGCAAGACTCGCTTCCTCTCCCCCGCTTCCCGCTGGCACCACCCTCCCCTCCGGGCCGCGCCCATCCCCTTCCCGCCATCTTCCTCCGCTTTCTTTCCGAAGGTCCCCGGGTCGTTCCAGGCCGCCACCCCTGCCGCTTCTACCTAGGAGGGACACGGGAGCCTCGCTCTTCCGGTTCCCCTTGTTGAGTCGGGGCGTCTCGCCCGGGCTCTTTTCCTCGGGAGACCCTCCCTGGTCGTCTGGGCCGCAGGCCCCTTACCCAAGGCCGGCGGCAGGCCGGTGAGGGGCGAAGGGAAGAGCCGGGCTGATTGCTCACTGGGTGTCTCTGAAACCCCTCACGGAACCTGCTCTGACCGGGCACACCGTGGGGATGGGGGAGGAGAGAGGCTTTGGCCCTAAGGACCAAAGACCCACCGCCCAGCCGTCATGCGGCCCGATGTGCTGGGGGTGGGCGGTCCCACAGCGCCCCGGGCCCTTTCCCGGGGGCGGGAAAAGGGTCTGCAGCCGCGGCCGGGTTCTGTGCTCTGCTCCTCCTCCCACCCTGGCTCCTCCACCCTGCCCTTCCACCTGCTCACTGCTGCCTCTGGAAGGGCCTGGATGCCCAGCCCCAGCGTTAATCCTGAGCTCAGGAACTTTCTGTAGCTCCCCACATGCAGTGACCTCAGCAGAAATTCCTCATCTTGCATCGAGACCCTGGGGCAACATGCCTGTCACTTTCTGCCCGGCCTGGCGCTGGCCCCTGCGGTGCCCTCACAGGGCCCAGTGCTGCAGGGTGTGTACCCCCGACCCCCGCCCTCCTCACTTCACTGGTGGAAATGCTCTTTGCTTTCCTGATTCTCTCGGCTGGGTGAAGTGACTCCCCTTCTGTAGAAGCCCCAGAACCCCTTTGTACTTGTTCAAAATGAGTTTTTCTTTGGGGCTCTTTATTCTCATGAGGGCGGAACAGAGTCTGGCCAGAAACAACAGAAACCCCAAGAGGGAAAAGAAGGCGAGTCCAGATCTCCTTCGCCAGAAGCAGCCACGTTCAGCCCACTGCAGCTTTCCTTTTGCTCCGTGAGGGTCAGGAGACTCCCCCACTGGCTGAGTCACTCAGCAAACACAGTTTTCAGGATCTACTTAGGAGGGAATCCATCAGGGGCAGAAGCTGCCCACGCGGATGGGACTCTGCTGTCCAGGAGCCGACTCCAGTGTGGAGGGGACAGGAGCCCCAGAGCGGGAAGAGGGTGGCCGAGCCGTAGAGAGGCTGGGAGCTGGGAGGGCCTCTGAGGAGGGGTCTCTGGCCCGGGGGGGGATGCTGCGGGCGCCCAGGGAGCACCGTCGTCCAGGGGGGACACCAGACAGGACGGGCACCAGCTGGGAGAGGAGTGTGGGAGGGGAGGAGGAGCCTGGACTTTGCCCTCTGACCCTGGTCCCGCCCTCCTGTTCCTCGGGGGATGTGGATGTTGGGACCAGCTGGGTTGGGATGCACCCTTCCTGCCTCCGAGGGGGTTGGGCGGGGCGGCTGGGAGCCCCTGAAGGACCCTCGCTAGCACCTCCGGGTGTGGGCCTAGCTCTTTGGGGACTGGAGGGGGGGGTGCCGTATCCGGGGGGCGTGCAGG
>NW_007251187.1:238423-238735 GCF_000164805.1 Carlito syrichta | reverse complement strand
CTTCACCCTCCCTGCTCCATCTTCACCCTCCCTGCTCCAGCTTCACCCTCCCTGCTCCATCTTCACCCTCCCTGCTCCATCTTCACCCTCCCTGCTCCATCTTCACCCTCCCTGCTCCATCCTCACCCTCCCTGCTCCATCCTCACCCTCCCTGCTCCATCTTCACCCTCCCTGCTCCATCTTCACCCTCCCTGCTCCATCTTCACCCTCCCTGCTCCAGCTTCACCCTCCCTGCTCCCGAAATGTCTCTTTTAAGCCCACGAGGGCGGCGGGGCGGAGGCGGTCAGCAGGGCGGAGCAGGGGCTGAGGGTG
>NW_007251187.1:231386-237896 GCF_000164805.1 Carlito syrichta | reverse complement strand
CCGGCCGCGCCGCGCGCGCCCCCTACTGCCCGACAGCGGCACTGCAGCGGCGTCCCGCGGGACGGGCGTGGAAAGACGGCGGACTCCGAGACCAGGGGGAGCGCTCCCACGTGCCCGGCGGGGCTCGGCGCGTGGAGCGCGTGAGCTCACTGAGTCGTCACGACCTTTTCCAGTAGGCATGATCACCTTTTTGCAGGTGAGGACACCGAGGCACCGTCGAGCTGCGTGACTCGTCCGGGTCCCGGATCAGTGCCCCTCCAACCTTCTGTGCGTAAGCGTCACCTGGGGATCGCG
The DNA here is from genome assembly GCF_000164805.1 of Carlito syrichta. NCBI lineage: Eukaryota > Metazoa > Chordata > Mammalia > Primates > Tarsiidae > Carlito > Carlito syrichta. Next base: position 237,602 of record NW_007251187.1, on the reverse strand, counting down.
TTTAAATGCAGATTCTGGTTCAGTGGATTCTGCATTTCTCTCTTTCGTTCACTCTTTCTTTTTTGAGTTGGGGTCTCCCTCTCTTGCCCAGGCTGGAATGCAATGGCATGATCACGGCTCATCACAGCCGCAACCTCCTGGACTCAGGCCGTCCCTCCGCCTCAGCATCCCAAGTAGCTGGGACTAAAGGTGTGCGCCACCATTTCCAGCTAATTGATATTTCTTTCTTTCTTTTTTTTTTTTTTTTGAGAGTTGAGGCCTTGCTATGTTGCCCAGGCCGGTCTTGAACCCCCTGGGCTCAAGCGATCCTCTCACCTCGGCCTCCCAAAGTGCTAGGATTACAGGCATGAGCCACACTAGATTCTGCATTTCTGACAAGCTCCCAGGACATGTCCATGCTGCTTGCTGGTTCTGGGAAGAGCACCAAGAGGTCCTGGAGAGTCAATGGTGAAGCGAGGACTTGAACCTGGGCCAAGACTGCAGAGCTGTAGGGCCCACGTTCTTGCCTCTCTACAACGAAGCATCAATTCCAGGGCCTCCAGGGCTTTCCATGAGAGAGCCATACTGCGATGGGAATAGTGGGACTGTTCTCTGCCTTCCCTGGACAAAGGTATTACACCTTTAAAAACAAAACCAAATGTATCTTAAGCAGCTGCTTGTTGTAAGGAGTGAGCTGGGCAGATCGACCCTGCTCTCCGGCAGCTAAGCTTCTGAGCTATGATGTGTTTGGGGAAACAGTAATGTCCCTTGTGTCCCTGTGGCCCAGTGCATTCAGTCCTGGGACATGCACTTTCAAGGTGTCCTGAGAATATCTACCCAAACCGTGAACTCTGAAAAATATACATCCTGCCCTTGTGTACCCACCTTTCATACCATTTAGTGGTTCCCACCTCCCCAAAACATTCCTGGACCCCACTCCACACTTCTGCAGCAGAGCCCACTGGGAGGCCAGGGTGCCCCTGAGATGGAGATGCTGTTGGAAGCTAACTGCCCCAAACAGGCTAGACCCATGATGCTCACCTCCCACTCAGAACATCTGTCCCAGCAGATCTGGCTGGGGCAACCTCAGGGGAACCATTTAACACCCCCCCCCGCCCACACACACACACCCCACTGCATCTCTCTCTTCGTCAACCCTCTAGTCCAGGGCAAACCAGGTTGCAAATGACAAAAGCCATCCAAATTCCTCGCTGGCCTGGATCATGCCCATGGGATGCCAGGCTGTTTACTGCACTGGGAAAATGAGCCAGCTCGGGTCAGGCACCAAGGAAAGCAGGCAGATCACGGAGAAACCAAATATGCTTGCTCTTGTCTCCCTATTCAAGTGTGACAGGCATGGGAATCTGGGGGAGCCAGAGGGAGGGCAGGGGCACTGAAAGAGATCAAAGTCGGCTGACCAGAAAGCAGACCTGCCCACAGCTTTCTTTTTTTTTTTTTTTTTTGAGTTGGAGTCTCATTCTGTCGCCCAGACTGGAGTGCAGTGGCCGCTCCCGGCCACTGCAGCCTCGACCTGCTGGGCTCGAGATCCTTCCGCCTCAGCCTTCCGAGTAGCCGGAACTACAGGCGCTACCACGCCTGGCTAATTTTTGATTTATTGTAGAGGTGAGGTCTTGCCAAGTTGCCCAGGCAGTTCTCGAACCCGCGGGCTCAGGCAATCCACTCACCTCAGCTTCCCAAGGCACGGGATTACAGACTGAGCCACCGAGCCTGGCTGCCCACATTTTTCAGCTGGAGACTAGCAACCTGCATGCTGCATGTGCCTCTCAGGGAGCAACTGAGCCTGGGTGGTGCTGACCCCCTGGGGATAGAGCCCTAAGGGGGTGGCTCTGGGCGGGAAACCCAGCATTGCTGTGGCTGGGGGCAGCGGTTAGGCCCAGGGCATCACCTGTGAAAAACACAGCAGTTAGGGCAAAGCTGAGAGCCACAGAACTGTCTCTGCCTACCAGGACAGTTCCACGGCTGGAAATTCAGGGCCAATCCCTTCACCCTAGCTGCTTCCAAGACTTTGCATTTGCAGAGGGGAGCTGGCAGGTGGAACCCTCCTAACTCCAGGTCTGGGAATCCCAGAGCCCCCTCAAGTGTTGAATCAACCTCTCTGCCAGGAAGTTCTTCCTTAGGTCTATCTTAAATTTGTTTTGCCGGTACAGAAGCCAATTTCCTCTAATCCAGGGTTCAGCAAATTTTTCCTGGGAAGGACCAAATCAATATTTTAGGCTTTGCAGGCCATCTGGCCTCTGTCACAATGACTCAACTCTGCCATGGCTCAAAGCAGCCGCGAACAATGTATCAACGAATTGACTTGGCTGGGCTCCAGTAATACCAGTTCTGGACACAGATTTAAGTTTCATATAATTTTCACATGACTAAAAAAAATTTTTTTTTTTTTTTGAGTTGGAGTCTCACTCTGTCGCCCAGACTGGAGTGCAGTGGCCGCTCCCGGCAACCGCAGCCTCGACCTGCTGGGCTCCCGCGATCCTTTCGCCTCAGCCTTCCAAGTAGCTGGAATTACAGGCATGCGCTACCACGCCTGGCTGATTTTTGATATATTGTAGAGTGAGGTCTCGCCAAGTTGCCCAGGCGGGTGTCGAACCCGCGGACTCAGGCAATCCACTCACCTCAGCCTCCCAAAAGCGTGGGATTACAGGCTGAGCCACCGAGCCTGGCTCACATAACTAAAATTACTATCCTTTTGATTTTCTTAAACCACTTAAAAGTGTAAAAACCACTCTTAGCTTGCCCATGACACAAAACAGGCGGTGGGGCAGACATAGCCTGAGGACCAGAGTTTGCTAACCCCTCCTGTGCATTGGAATAATCTGAGAACTTTCTTTTTTTTTTTTTAGTCAGTCTCACTCTGTTGTCCAGGCTGGAGTGCAGTGGCACAGTCACAGCTCACTGCAACCTCGACCTCCCAAGTTCAGGTGACCTTTCCACCTCAGAGTCCCAAGTAACTGGGACTACAGGTGCTCACCACCGCACCCGACTCATTTTTTTTATTTTTTTTTTTATAGCAATAGGGTCTTGAACTCCTAGACTCAGGCAGTACTCCTCCTCAGCCTCCCAGAGTGATGTGATTACAGGTGTGAGCCGCCATGCCTGGCCACATCTGGGAACTTTCAAAGGCTGGAGCCTACTCGTAAAGCTCCTGTTTTAATTGGTTTGGGTTGTGGTCTGAGCATCTTGTTTTTTTCCCCAGGTAACTCTTATGTGTAGCCCAGACTGAGAGCCTCTGCCCTCCCTCCTATTTGCTGCAGCATACCTGGTCATACAATGGCCTGTTCCACCTCTCACCGCCTGGGCCACCTTAGGAAAGTTACTTGAGGTTTCTGTGCCTTGATTTTTTTCTTTTCTTTTTTTTTTTGAGTTGGGGTCTCACTCCGTCGCCCAGGCTGGAGTGCAGTGGCACGCTCACGGCCACCGCAGCCTCAACCTGCTGGGCTCAGGTGATCCTTCCGCCTCAGCCTTCCAAGTAGCTGGAACTACAGGCACACACCACTATGCCCAGCTAATTTTCTGATTTATTGATGCCCAGCTAATATTCTGATTTATTGTAAACAAAGTCTTACTAAGTTGTCCAGGCTGGCCTTGAACTCATGGGCTCAGGAAATCCTCTCACCTTGGCCTCCCAAAGAGCTGGGATTACAGGTGTGAGCCACCACACTGACCACCTTGATTTTTTTATCTGTAAAATGGGGATGAGAACGCTTTTTTCATGAGGTACTGTGAAGAGAACTTGCATAATTCTTTTGTTTGTTTTTTTTTAGTTGGAGTCTCACCCTTTCACTCAGACTGGAGTGCAGTGGCACACTCCTGGTCACCGCAGCCTCGACTTGCTGGGCTCCGGCAATCCTTCCGCCTCAGCCTTCCAAGTTGCTGGAACTACAGGCATGTGCTACCATGCCCGGCTAATTTTTGATTTATTGTAGAGACGAGGTCTCGCCAAGTTGCCCAGGTGGGTCTCGAACCCACGGGCTCAGGCAATCCACTCGCCTCAGCCTCCCAAAGTGCTGGGCTGAGCCACTGAGCCCAACCAACTTGCATAAATCTTATCAGGTGTTTGGAACAGTGTCTGGCACATAACAAACCCTCAGTGTCAGCTAATGAATTATTCTAGAATTTTCCGTTCTTCTACAATAATTGATCATGTACTCAAAATAATGTCCCAGGCACCATGCAGGCTCCTTCCCCAAAGTGGGTTCCTTAGAGCACAGGGTCAGGAGATACTCCATTAGGAAGGAGGAGGTGGGGTTCTGTAGCCAGAAAGGTTTGGCCCTTGGCAGCATGTGCGGATTCCAGGCACTGAGGCAGAGCTGGAGGCGTAAGCAACTTTGCGATAACAGGAGCACCAGTCTGAAAGATAACCTCGGGGCAGAGCTGAGCGGAGCAGAGTGGAGCCAGCATCTCCCAGGCCCACTGCCGGTCGCCTGCATTCCTCGCAGGAGTCTTGCCGTCCCCAGAGATACCCATGTTCCCACGGGGCTGCCTTTCTGTGGTTTGTCTGGTGATACCAAGAGTGGTTTCCGGGCCTGCCAGGCATAGACTGAGGGTCCGATGACTTGAGGACCAAGCCTCATGGGAAAATGACCCCCTCACAAGCCCTGAGGAGTGACCGAGCCACAGGTCAAATCCCAAAGCTACAGCCCCTTCCACCTCTGAGCTGCTGCAGGCGGGTCCTTACTTTTTTTGAGAGAGTCTCATTCTGTCACCCAGTCCGAGTGCCGTGGCACAACTCCTTGAACTCCGAGGCCCAAGCGATCCTCCTGCCCCCGCCTCCCAAAGTGCTGGGATTACAGGCATGAGCCACCATGCCCGGCTGATCCTTACTTGAAGCCACATTCAACCTACCCCATGACATCTAACGTTAAGATGGTGGGCACATGGCTCCCTGCACCGGGGCTTCCTTTCCAACTGGAGAGATAGTCAGCAGACACACAATCTACAAGCAACACATTTATAAAACAGAACAGCCAGGAAGGCCAGGGTGCTGGAGGAGTCGGTGTGGGGCCAGAGAAGCAAGCCATCACGGTTCCTCGCTGAGGATTTCGTGGGTGGCTTGGGCATCGCACCCCATGATCATCCTCACTTCCCAGGCACTGAGGTGTGTATGCGAGTGTGTGTATGCATGTGCGCACATGCATGCGCTGGAGAAGGCATCATCGGGGAAGAGCAGTTTGCGGAGAGGTTTACTTTGCAAGGACTGTATTTTCCAAATTCTAAGTCAGAGCACATGGTCTGATACAGGGTCTGCAGGGAGGCCACTCCTGGGTCTGAGAGGCTTTCTAGTCCTTTGCTACTCAGTGTGGCCCGGGGCCGGCAGCATCTCCTGGGTGCTTAGTAGAACGCAGGACCTTGGGCCCCATAGCTCCATGCCAGCTGGACCGGAATCTCTGGGGTGGGGCCCAGCCGTCCGACTTTCAGCAAGTCTCCAGGTCATTTTGGGGCATGATAAAATTTAGAGTCACAAGTCTAGGACGCAGAAGGGAAAACAGAAACGTAGACCAGTAGGGACATGGCAGGGACATTTGGATGATTGGGCATTTGCTTTCAGCTGGGAGACTCAGTTCTCTTGGCTAATTATGCAGTGACAACCTCGAGGCTGGAGCTGGTCTTTATGTTTAAAAGTGGAGCCCCTGAGCCCGGGACCCTCTGTCTAGGGTTTTCCAACTCTTAGGAAATTTCCTGGGGGGCCGGGACTCCTCTTTAAAGTGCCATGGCAGCAGGGGAGGGGAGATGTGACCCCCTTGTGGTCTATGACATCACATTGCATGTGCTCTCTTGAGCTGTAAATAAAGAGATGATTAATAAGCTGACTTGTCTCTCTGTGTTGGCGGTGAGCTGTGCTGGGGCATTGGGAGGCGACGCTTAACTAGTGTCTCCTGCCAGTCCTCAATATTTGATCCAGCATTTGTTCTGAGCTAAGCAGCAAACAAGACAGGCAGGATCCTCATTCTCACCTGAATCTCATCATTGTCAGCCAGATTTTTTTGGTGGGAGTCTCATAGACGTCTAAAAATAGAGGTGGAAGCCAGGCTCGGTGGCTCAGCCTGTAGTCCCAGGCTTTGGGAGGCCGAGGTGAGGGGATGGCCTGAGCCCGCGGGTTCGAGATCCGCCTGGGCAACGTGGCGAGACCTCATCGCTACAATAAATCAAAAAATGAGCCGGTCGTGGTAGCGCGCACCTGTAGTTCCAGCTACTTGGAAGGCTGAGGCGGAAGGA
>NW_007251187.1:229896-231260 GCF_000164805.1 Carlito syrichta | reverse complement strand
AAATAGAGGTGGGGTCTCACTGTGTTGCCCAGGCTGTTCTCAAACTCCTGGACTCAAACGATCCTCCTTGACCTCCCAAAGCCCTGGGATTACAGGCGTGAACCACCATGCCCAGCCAGAGTCTCATATTGTAATCTCCCTCCCCTTTTAGGCTTGGGGCAGCTGAGGGTCCAAAGAGATTCTGAGGCTGCTCACACAGGATGGCCCCCAGCAGCACCAACCCCAGACCTGGGTGGCTGAGTGCTGGCAAAAGCAGATGCCAAACTCAGCAGGATGAGAAGGCACAAAGCACCGCGGGTCTGGGCATGCTCAGATGCCATCTTGGGAAAGGGCGTGAACTGACGCGGGTGACCTGGCTCGGCACCAGGAAGAGCCTCGCTTATCGCAGTGGCAGTTCTAGCCAGCACCGCCCAGCCCTGCTGACCAGGCCCTCCTAGGCCTGGCCGGCCAGGCTGTGATGGCTCCCCAGGGTCCTGGTCCCAAAGTCAAGATGAGGCCCCTAGGGGCTTTGGTACCCACAGTTGTGGGGCCCAGTCGTATGGCTTTTAGCAAGTCTCCAGGTCATTCTTGTGCCTAATAAAGTTTGAGAGTCTGGTGTCTGACCCTGTAGGGGTCTCCCTGCCCAGCCTGAACGGGGGAATCCAGGCTTCTTAAATCCAGGGTTTCCTAAAATACAGGCTCGGGAGTCTGTCTTGTTGACAACTCACATCTGAGAACTGCTGTGCCAGACAACTCTGGAGAACCCACCGTCCTTCCTGCTTAGGCCCAGGTGGCTGGAGACGCTCTCACTGGGGTTAGTTCTGAGAAATCAAGCCCAGAAGGTCAAAAAATTAAGCAGGCGTGGTGGCACACACATGTATCCCAGCTACTTGGGAGGCTGAGGCAGAAGGATTGCCTGGGAGTCGAGGAGATCATCAAGGCTGCAGTGAACCATATCGTACCATTTGTACTCCAGTCTGGGCAACAGAATGAGACCCTGACTCAAAAACAAAACAAAAAAAGCCTGCTACTGACTAGAAGCTTTACCAAACACAAAAATATGATGAACACATATTTTGTAAGTTATAGGTATGATAGATTTTTTTTTTTAGTTGAAGTCTCACTCTGTCACCCAGACTGGAGTGCAGCGGCCGCTCCCAGCCACCGCAGCCTCAACCTGCTGGACTCCGGCGATCCTTCCGCGTCAGCCTTCCAAGTAGCTGGAACTACAGGCGCACGCTACCATGCCCGGCTAAGATTTTTTTTTTTTTTTGAGTTAGAGTCTCACTCTGTGGGCCAGGCTGGAGGGCAGTGGCATGCTCACGGCCACCACAGCCTTGACCTGCTGGGCTCAGGCGATCCTTCTGCCTCAGCCTTCAAAATAG
>NW_007251187.1:227223-229691 GCF_000164805.1 Carlito syrichta | reverse complement strand
GTGTGGTAGTGCGCGCCTGTAGTTCCAGCTACTTGGAAGGCTGAGGGGGAAGGATCGCTGTAGCCCAGCAGGTCGAGGCTGCGGTGGCCGGGAGCGTGCTGCACTCCAGTCTGGGCGACAGAGTGAGACTCCAACTCAAAAAAAAAAAAGAAAGAAAGAAAGAAAGTCACAAGGAAGAGAAAACATATTTCCTGCTCATTAAGTGGAAGTCGATCGTCACAAAGGTTCTTCATTCTCACAGCCTTAACGCTGAGTAGCAGAGAGAGAGGCTGGTCTCACTGTCTTAGGGATGGCAGAGGCAGAAGATAATCCTTGAATAATTGGGCCCACACGGTTCCAACCTGTGCTGTTCCAGGTCACCTGCAGACCTTATGATGTTCACACAACAATGAAATTGCCTATTTCTCAGAACATTTCCCTGATATTAACTAATGCTTGGCTGTTATACATTTATGCCGGGACACCATAGCCAGGAACCTGGGCTCCTTCCTTGCCGGTGACTGGCCAGTGCAGCAAGGGAGTACTGGACAGCTTTGTACACTGTGGTCCTGAACTACCGCTCTGTGTCCTCGACCTTGACCTTGTGCTGGTGCCTGGTCCGGAGTGGATGACGTGTTTAGGGAGGGGATGCATTCATCCAAACACAGCCCTCGCCTCTGGTTCATGGTGAGAGGCACCCATCCTCCTGAGTAATTGGAAACTGTTTGACCCTCTTTTCCAAGGGAGGAAAACGGAGGCAGAGTCATGAAGGCCACCCGCTCAGAGCGGTGCTCCAGCCAGCCGCTGTGCCAGAGGCACCCGTAAGTCTGACTCTGAAACGTAATCAGGTCCATGACCCAGTGCTGCCTCCCAGAGGCTGCAAGTTGACTGCGCACCAGCTAGGAATCGGTCACTGACCCTGCCCCCACCCCGCAGGTCCCAGAAGCTTCATCCCTCATCCTGGACCCCTGAGGCAGCCGGGGGTTGACTGAGGTCTCTCGTTCACCTTCAAGCCTCCTCCTGGAGGGGCCCCCCCACCAGACTGGAAGAGGTCAGATTCTTTCCAGGGAGCCAGCGGAGCCACCCAGGCACCACCGCCCCCTTCCCCATTCTTCTCTTATCTCTCCCTGCATGGCCACCGCCCCCCAGCCAGGAAGGTGAGACTTCACAGAGCCTGCAGCAGAGCTGGATGTCAGAGTCACAGCCAAGGGAGTCCAAGAGCCATGAAAGCAAACACCAAGATAAACCCTCAGCAGATAGGCGTCTCAGTTCTTGGGACTCTGTGGCCACAGCCGCCTTGTTTGGTATCTGAGACATCACCGGTAGCCCTCAGATGCCTTCCTTGGATTCCAGTACCCTCCATGTGGGACGATGGGAGGCCTGAGAACCGGGGCAGGTGGTAGGAGGTGGGCAGAAGGTGACACCCCTTCAGGGCAGGCCTGCTCCATGCAGGGCCTGGGCTGGGGGCTGAGTTCAGCTCTGAATGAGATGCTTAGAGTCATGGGAGAATGCAGGAGCCTGCACACATACACACACACATGCACGCATGCACACACATGCATGCACCCTTGCAAACACACACGAACACACACACATGCACACACAGTGTGCGCACACACATGAATACACATGTGCACGTGCACAAATGCACACGTGCACACACATGTACCTGCACATAAAGAGGGCCGCTGCTGTGTGAAGAACATGCCACTGGACAGAGAACCGGACACCCGCCGGTGGGCGCTCCTTCCTCCTGCACAGTAGCCTCTGACACCCACATTCACGCAGGCTGGCCTCTAACACGACCATGGCTTCCCAGACACAACAGGGCACAACAGCCTCTTTTTCTACCTTTTCCATGATCGCCAAGGGCTCCAGGGCATTGTGACGGGTTCTCTGGTGCCTCAATTGAGCCCCCGGGTCTCTGGAGGGACAGGGTAATATTGCCAAGTGTCTTGGGAGGCTGTGCCGAGATACACCTCGTCCAGCAGTGATTCTCACAGGACCCTGAGTTGGTGGCGAGCAGTAGGAACATTGGGCATGATTTTCTGAATTTTTCTTTTTTTTGAGTTGGAGTCTCACTCTGTTGCCCAGGCTGGAGTGCAGTGGCATGCTCATGGCCACTGCAACCTCGACCTGCTGGGGTCAGGCGACCCTTCCACCTCAGCCTTCCAAGTAGCTGGAACTACAGGTGCGTACCACCTCGCCCAACTAATTTTTTATTGTAAAGACGAGGTCTCTCTGAGTTGCCCAAGCTGGTCTCAAACTCCTGGGCTCAGGCAATCCTCTCGCCTCCACCTCCCAAGATGTTGGGATTACAGGCGTGAGCCACCGCGCCTGGCTGATTTCCAGAATTTTTTTTTTTTTTTTTTGAGTTGGAGTCTCACTCTGTCGCCCAGACTGGAGTGCAGTGGCCGCTCCCGGCCACCGCAGCCTCGACCCGCTGGGCTCCGGCGATCCCTCCGCCTCCGCCCTCCCAGCAGCCGGAA
>NW_007251187.1:222185-226278 GCF_000164805.1 Carlito syrichta | reverse complement strand
TACAGGCGCGCGCTACCACGCCCGGCTGATTTTTTTGATTTATTGTAGAGATGAGGTCTCGTTGCCCAGGCGGGTCTCGAACCCGCGGGCTCAGGCAATCCACTCACCTCAGCCTCCCAAAGCGCTGGGATTTCAGGCTGAGCCACCGAGCCCGGCTGATTTCCAGAATTTTAAAGCTCCCAAATCTGAGGCTGAATTTATGGAGCCTGGCCAGGGTCCATAAAAGTCAGCGATGGGTGCTGCTGAAGGGTGGAATTCTGTGCCATTGGAACAGATATTTCAGAATCAGCCCCCTTAGTTTTGAGTAGTCACAAAAACAAACGTCTCCTTTGGAGGGGCTCTCTCCCACCACCTCTGTGTCTTGACTCCTCCAGAAAACACAGGAAGAAGGAAGCAGAAGAGCCAGCCCCACTGAATCCCCCATGCCCACATCTCCCCAGGATGTCTCCTTCCTGGCTGTGAGGGAATGGCAGTGTGGATGGGGCCGATATCGCTGACAAACCAGGGTGTTTGATGCTTTACAATCTTGGCATCAGCTGGGTGGCAAGACCCCATCTCTACAGTAAATCAAAAAATTAGCCGGGCGTGGTGGCCCATGGCCTGTAGTCCCAGCTGCTGGGAAGGCTGAGGTGGAAGGATCACCTGAGCCCTGCAGGTCGAGGTTGCAGTGGCCATGAGCATGCCACTACACTCCAGCCTGGGCGACAGAGTGAGACTCCGACTCAGAAAAACCCCAAAAAACAAATACAATCTTGGGATCCACTGGAGGTGGGCAGAAGGGCAGGAGATGAGGCCCCAAGCACCCGACTCTCATCCCATGGGCTTCCACAGGGTCCCCTCTCCTTCTCCTGCCTCGCTGCTCGTGGTAGCTGGCCTTCAGTAAGAGAGAGATCATGGCCACGGGTACAGGACCTCCAGGCCTTTCCCAACCCGGTCAGATCTCCAAGAGACACAGAGCCAGCATATTTGTGATGAGCTGGATGGAAACATGAGAGGACAGAGCTCCAGATCAAATCCTAGCAACAGTTCCTGTGCCACTGGGGGATCAGGATTCTATTTTCCAGGCCTTTTTTCTTTCTTTTTTTTTGAGTTGGAGTCTCACTCTGTCACCCAGGCTGGAGTGAGGTGACATGTTCACAGCTCACCACAGCCTCGAATTCCTGGGCTCAAGCTATCCTCCTGCCTCAGCCTCCCAGTAGCTGGGACTACAGGCTCATGCCACCACACCCGTCTGATTTTTATTTTTATTTTTGTAGAGACAAAGACTCGCTATGTTGCCTAGGCTCTTCTTGAACTTTTGGACTCAAGTAATCCTCTCACCTCAGCTTCCCAAAGTACTGGGATTACAGGCGTAAGCCACTGTGCCTGGCCCCAAATGTGTATCATTTTCACACCATTGTGAGGAGAAATCATTAAATCGAAGCACTGTAAGCCGGAGACCGTCTGTACTAAGAAAATGACCTGGAAGCCTTATGGAATACTTAGGGGGGTCCATTTGTCATTCCATAGCCAAGAACAGGTCATGGCAGGAACTCTGGCTCTTTGAGAATACAGACAATTTCACTTCCCTTTGTTCCTCTGTGCCCGCTCCTATCCCCAGCCTGTCCTGCCAGCTGGGCCCTCCTGTGGTTTCAGCTGGCAGGGATGAATGCAGTGTCAGTGTGTGAGCCGCAGGGATATTCGACAGACTCAGCCTTGTGCTTCCTGGGCTCCAGTCTGTCTTCCCCTCCTCTCCTCCCTCCATCTTTCTCATCTCAGCCTGAGCTGTATTTTCCCGCTATGTGGGCAGTGGTTGGACATCAGGGTCCCAGAGCCAGGCCTCCCGGGTCCCAACCCAGTACCAGCTAGGGATGCACCTGCCTCTGGCAGATGCTGTTCTTAACTTCAACTACTTACCATTCTCAGGGATGAGAACAGTACCTACCTTAGGGGTGTCGTGAGCATTTTCTGGGAAGCGCTTTCACACTGTCTGTCACAGCTGAGTTCTGTCGGGGTCAGAAAATATCACACTAAAGTCTGGCACTTTGGCTTGCTAAGTACTGTGACATGAAGGAGATCGGAAGCTCCAGAAGCAAGATACCTCTCTGACCTACCCGTGCCCCTCCTTCTCCCTTGTGGTGAATCACAGAACAAGATTCCTCCTTCCCCAGGGTGGGTCACAGAAACTGGAACCCCTGTCACCAAAGTAAACCATAAAACCTAGAAACTAGAACCCCTGTCCCCAGAGTAAGCCAAACGGGAACCCTTGTCCTCAAAGTAAGCCATAAACCTAGAAACTAGAACTTCTCCTTTGGGAGGCTGAGGTGAGTCAATTGCCCGAGACCGCGGGTTCGAGACCCGCCTGGTCAGGCGAGACCTCATCTCTACAATAAATCAAAGAATTAGCCAGGCATGGTAGCGCGCGCCTGTAATTTCGGCTACTTGGAAGGCTGAAGCGGAAGGATTGCCGGAGCCCAGCAGGTCGAGGCTGCGGTGGCCGGGAGTGGCCACTGCAATCCAGTCTGGGTGACAGAGTGAGACTCCAACTCAAAAAATATATAAATAAAAAATAATAAAATAATTTTAAAAAATAATAATAATAAAAAGAAACTGGAACTTCTGTCCCCAGAGTAAGCCATAAATCCTAGAAACTGCAACCCTGTCCCCAGAATAAGTCATAAAACCCAGAAAGTAGAACTCTTGTCCCCAGAGTAAGTAAGAAAACCTAGAAACTGGAACCCTGTCCCCAGAGTTAGCCATAAAACCTAGAAAGGTCACTCTGTTCCTTTTCCATTTTCCCTTGAAGTTTCTAATTCCATTAGGGTTCTGTCCCATGCTCAGGAGGAAGGAGTGCTGCACCGAGAGGCCAGGAAGATTCTGAGCAGACAGGTCCTACTGGGTTTCCCCCTCAGTCCATTCCCATTCCCTGTTTTTGCCCAATCATATATCTACACAGCTGTCCATTCTTCCTGAAATCTAAGCATAAAATGGACAGCTTTCCCTGAGTCTATGGGTCTTCCTTCTTGAAGCTTCCAGTGTCACATAAAACTTTGATAAATAAACTTGCTATACTTTTCTCTTGTTTTTTTTTTCTTTGAGTTGGAGTCTCATTCTGTCGCCCAGACTGGAGTGCAGTGGCCGCTCCCGGCCACCGCAGCCTTGACCTGCTGGGCTCCGGAGATCCTTCCGCCTCAGCCTTCCAAGTAGCTGGAACTACAGGCGCGCCCTACCATGCCCGGCTGAATTTTTTTGATTTATTGTAGAGATGCCATCTCGCCAAGTTGCCCAGGTGGGTCTCGAACCTGTGGGCTCAGGCAATCCACTCACCTCAGCTTCCCAAAGCACTGGGATTACAGGCTGAGCCACCGAGACCGGCTAATAAATGTCAACTCTGATCCCAGGAGTTTTATTTTGCATTTTCTCCTTATAAAGTGATCGCAATTTTATCAGACTGGGCGTGGTGACGCACTCCTGTAAACCCGGAGACATAGAGACCGCTGTTGTCTGTCCACATTGCCACAACCCCTAGAGAAGGGCATGGCAAGTGTTGGAGCGAGCAGGTCTGAACGCACCCACACACCCAAGAGTTAACAAAGAGCGCTTCCCCTTATCTCCTATGCACTCCCAGTAAATAACTTCAAAGAATCCTTAACTTCCCTGCAGACTGTGCCCAATTAACTGAGAGAAATGAACCCTCACTTATTCCCTTTCTCTGTAGTCATAGTCATAGATTTGAATAATATAGTATCAATGTAATCATAAATCTTATGACTTATATAACTTTTACATGCTAATAACAACATGCAGTAATGATGTTTTGGGGGTTTTTTTGAAGTCAGAGTCTCACTCTATTGCTCAGGCTGGAGTGAAGTGGCACACTCATGATCACTGCAGCCATGACCTGCTGGGTTCAGGCAATCCTGCCTCAGTTTTCCAAGTAGCTGGAACCACAGGCATGCACCATCATGCCTGGCTAATTTCTTTTTGTGTGTGTGTGGATTTATTGTAGAGACGAGGTCTTGCTGTGCTGCTCAGGCTGGTCTTGAATCCCTGAGCTCAGGCAATCCTCTCGCCTCTGCCTCCCAAAGTGCTGGGATTACAGACGTGAGCCACC
>NW_007251187.1:221522-222165 GCF_000164805.1 Carlito syrichta | reverse complement strand
CATATATCTACACAGCTGTTCACTCTTCTTGAAATCTAAGACATAAAATGGACAGCTTTCCCTGAGTCTATGGGTCTTCCTTCTTGAAGCTTCCAGTGTCACATAAAACTTTGATAAATAAACTTGCTATACTTTTCTCTTGTTTTTTTTTTCTTTGAGTTGGAGTCTCATTCTGTCGCCCAGACTGGAGTGCAGTGGCCGCTCCCGGCCACCGCAGCCTTGACCTGCTGGGCTCCGGAGATCCTTCCGCCTCAGCCTTCCAAGTAGCTGGAACTACAGGCGCGCCCTACCATGGCCGGCTGAATTTTTTTGATTTATTGTAGAGATGCCATCTCGCCAAGTTGCCCAGGTGGGTCTCGAATCCGCGGGCTCAGGCAATTCACTCACCTCGGCCTCCCAAAGTGCTAGGATTACAGGCTGAGCCACCGAGCCTGGCTTTTTTTTTTTTTTTTTTTTGAGTTGGAGTCTCACTCTGTCGCCCAGACTGGAGTGCAGTGGCCACTCCCGGCCACCGCAGCCTTGACCTGCTGGGCTTTGGCTATCCTTCTGCCTCAGCCTTCCAAGTAGCTGGAACTACAGGCGTGAGCTACCACGCCTGGCTAATTTTTGATTTATTGTAGAGATGAGGTCTCGCCAAGAATGC
>NW_007251187.1:218792-221502 GCF_000164805.1 Carlito syrichta | reverse complement strand
AAAGTGTACTATAGGCTGGGCGCGGTGGCGCACGCCTATAATCCCAGCACTTTGGGAGGCCGAGGTGAGAGGATTGCCTGAACCCACAGGTTCGAGACCAGCTCAGGCAATTTGATGGGACTTCATCTCTACAATAAATCAAAAGAATTAGCTGGGCATGGTAGCGCATGATTGTAGTTCCAGCTACGTGGAAGGCTGAGGCGGAAGGATCGAGGCTGTGGTGACCAGGAGCGTGTCACTGCCCTCCAGCCTGGGTGACAGAGTGAGACTCCAACTCAAAAAAAAAAACTAGACTGTAGAGGGTGAGCAGTCTTATTTCAGAAAGGCCAGGAGCCTGGCTCTGTTCCCTGGATACAAATTCAGAAATAAACTTTCCGCCGATTCCCTGCTTCTTGATCTATTGGCTTCATGAGACAGCAGCTGCGTGTTACTTGGGCTGTAACACCAGCATTTTGGGTGGCTGAGGTGGGAGGATAGCTTGAGCCTAGGAGTTCACTATGGGAAACATAGCGAGACCGACAAAAAAAATTAGAAAATTAACCATATGTGGTGGTGCACATCTGTAGTCCAAGCTACTCGGGAGGCTAAGATAGAAGGGTCACCTGAGTCCAGGAGGTCAAGGCTGCGGTGGGCCATGATTGTGTCACTGCACTCCTGCCTGGGCAACCAAGTGAGACCCTGACTCAAAACAAAGACAAAACAAAGTTTTATTACAATTTTATTACATAAAAGGCTTGGATTAAACACCTCTAGGATCTGGAATGGATAGGACATATTTTTTAGAAGGAAATTGGTAAATAGCAATAACATAATAATGTTGTGATATCTACCACCTAGTGAGAAATTAGTCTCTTCTAGGTACTTTGCTGATAACAATAATTAATAATAACAATAGTAGCCAATCTCAAATAAAATTAGATGTAGTCATTTGGATGATCTAAAAAGTCATTACAATGACAGATATTGGGTAGCCTGACCCCCTGGGCTAAAAGTTTTTGCGTCCAAATGGGGCATTAACTTAGGCCTGTGGGCCCTACAGTCTGTGAAACTCCCCTCACCCATCCAGAAAAACCCTTTCTTTGTATCTGAAGAGGCTATGGGTCTTGATATTATCTGAGGACCCATCCCGGCAGTTTTGTGGGTTCCCACATGATTTCTATCCTCCTGGGAACCAGAACAAGCACTCACATGGACCCTGACAGGAGCTGCACCCACGAGACTCAAAACAAAAGTTGGTGTTCTCCAAAGGAAAGTTAATGTTGGCTGAGCGCGGTGGTTCACGCCTATAATCCCATTGGGAGGTTGAGGTGAAAGGACTGCCTTAGCCCGCTGGTTCGAGGCCAGCCTGGGCAACTTGGCCAGACCTCATCGCTACAATAAATCAAAAAATTAGCCAGGCGTGGTGGCGCATGCCTGTAGTTCCAGCTACTTGGAAGGCTGAGGCAGAAGGATCGCCTGAGCCCAGCAGATCGAGGCTACAGTGGCTATGAGCATGCCACTGCACTCCAGCCTGGGTGACAGAGTGAGACTGTGACTCAAAAAAAAGAAAGTTAATGTCTTTTCTGATTAGGGAGGGGACTAGAGGTAGTGGGGATTAATTTTCCTGTTTGTGGGGTCAACAATCTTTGAGATGCCAGGCGAAGTACCCTTCCTGTTCTCAATTCCTCCCAGCATAACTGAGGGCTTGTACAGGAAGAAATTTCTGCTGGTTTCCAGCTAGTTTTCAAAAGCTTTCAGTATGTGGACTTAAGTGGACTCCAACCAGTTGGCCCCCAGTATATTGATAATAACAATCGCTTGTGTGTATTGTCCATTTACTAGGTGCCAGGCATTGTTCTGGGCATTTTACATCGATGTGACTCTCTCCTTGACCAAACTTTGTTTATTTATTATTTTTTAGAAACAGGGTCTTGCTCTGTCACCCAGGCTGGAGTGCAGTGGTGCAATCAAAGCTCACTGCAGCCGGGAATTCCCAGACTCCAGTGATCAGCCTGCCTCAGCCTCCCAACAAGCTGGGATTAGAGGCTGCTCATTGACCAAAACTGTGTAACCCAGGTTGGAATGCAGTAGCGCGATCACAGCTCACCGCAGTGTGGACTTCCTGGGTTCAGGCGATCCTTCCATCTCAGCTTCCCCCAGGGCTGAGACTACAGGCACGAGTCACCACACCAGCCTAATTTTTAAAATTTTTTTTTATCTTTTTGGGAGAGAGTCTCACTGTGTTTGTCCGGGCCAGTCTCGAACTCCTGGCCTCACGCAATCCTGCCGCCTCGGCCTCCCACAGTTCTGGGATTACAGGTCACTGAGCCTGGCAGAATAACTTTTTCTTTAACCACCATGAATTAACTCTACTCTCACAAGGATTCTATGG
Organism: Carlito syrichta; assembly: GCF_000164805.1. Classification (NCBI taxonomy): domain Eukaryota; kingdom Metazoa; phylum Chordata; class Mammalia; order Primates; family Tarsiidae; genus Carlito; species Carlito syrichta. The sequence continues at coordinate 219,131 of NW_007251187.1, read as the reverse complement.
GGCAGGTATTGTAAACAATCTGTTGCAGGGAGGAGAGAGGAGAGAGGGACTGAGACACCGGCAGTTTGCACCTGGACGGCCCCAGACTCTCCTGGCCGCAGGGGATTCCCTCAGCCCGCCTCTTGGGATATGATCCAGGCGGGATTCAGCGCTCTGTGCGACAGAAATCCCAAACATCGGCCTGCGGACCCCAGGCGCTACCAGGGCTGCGGCGGGAGCCCGGAGCCCGGAGGGTGCACGCTGCGACGCCGTCGCCTAGCAACCGGGCGGCGGCCACGTGACTCGCGGGAGCCCGCCCCACGTGGTCTGCAGCCGAGCTGGGGTTGGAGCCGGAGCCGC
>NW_007251187.1:216801-218421 GCF_000164805.1 Carlito syrichta | reverse complement strand
CGGGAGCCGGGGGAGGGGCTTGGAGGCGCCACCTCTCCCACGCGGAGCCGGGGTCAGACCCCTCCCGGCGCCCCGGGGCCGCCCGGGAGCCGCCGCCTTTGTTGGCTCGAACAGGCTAAGAAAATCAGATGCTCCCAAACAATTGGTCTTCCAAAGTTTATACGTCCTGCGTCCTCATTTCATCACTGAGAAGCACGAACTCGAATCGAAATTTCTTAAAAGCAGAAAACCCCAACTTTGTGCACTTTGGGGAAACGCCGCGGGCTTCCTGGGGTGTCTTCATTTCCCGCGCCGCTTGCTTCGGCCAGCCCGATCGGGGTGCCCGCGGCTGTTCTTTTTCTTCCACCCAGCCCCAGCCGCCCGCGTGTCTTGGCTCCGTTTGCAGCGGGGGGACTAGGATTTCAGCTCTGGGCGGGAAGGCGGATCTTGGTCCAAACCGGTCATTTCGGGTTCTGGCACAGTCTCCTTGGAGGAATGCCCTCTTACTCAGGAGTAAGAAAGCATTTAGCACCCTGTTTGTGTTGGGGCCTGAAGAGACAGATAGCTACAAGACAACGGGGTGACACACGTTTGGATTATTACACATGGTCTATACTGTGACTTACCATGGGCAGCTTTCCTTTTTTTTTTTGAGTTGGAGTCTCACTCTGTCCCCAGTGCAGTAGCACGCTCACGGCCACCCCAGCGTCGACCTGCTGGACTCCGGCGATCCTTCCAAGTAGCTGGAACTACAGGAGCGTACTACCACGCCCGGCTTTTTTGTGTTTTTTTTGTTTGTTTGTTTGTTTTGAGTTGGAGTCTCACTCTGTCCCAGACTGGAGTGCTGTGGTCGCTCCTGGCCACCGCAGCCTCGACCTGCTGGGCTTCGGCGATCCTTCCGTCTCAGCCTTCTGAGTAGCCGGAATTACAGGCGTGTGAGATTTTTTTTTAATTGTGGAGACTGGTCTCACCAATTTTCCTGGGTTGGTCTGAAACCCGCGGGCTCAGGCAGTCCACTTGGCTTCTCAAAGTGCTGGGATTACAGGCTGAGCCACCAAGCATGACCTACTGTCTTAATCATACTTGCAAGCCTTCCAGAAGCTTCCAGTGAACTACTGTGAGGAGGAATGGGCCTAGCAAGGGAATGGATTTGGGTGGAAACTTGAGCTGGAAGAAACTTACAAGAGAGCAACTGAGGTTTGTTGATATCAATACTAGCTCTCTGCTCTGGTGATGTGCAGTCAACACCAGTTGCCTTTTCTCCAATTAGAGATATGCCTAAAGTAATTGCCGAGAGAGGATCAGGCCAGGGCACTGCAAGAATTGGGAGCGAAGGGTATCTGTGGTATGCTCGGTTATTTAGTTGATCACAACAGTCATTTGAGGAAGCTGATAATTCTCATCTTTCAGATGAGCAAACTTTAGCTCAGATTGGAACTCACAGGGACAATCCAGTGTCATGTCCTTTCCAGAGTACCAGATTAGCACCCATGCTGACTTTGGCCTTGACTGTTTGTGTCTCTCAGGAGGGCTTAGTCTGTTCTGGCCTTTTTTGAGCGACATTATGGGCCTGACAGGTGTGAGCAGTGCTGGCTCTGGGTGAGAAGATGCCAACTCAAAAAAAAAAAAAAAAAAAAAAAA
>NW_007251187.1:207102-216256 GCF_000164805.1 Carlito syrichta | reverse complement strand
TCGAGACCCGCTTGGGCAACTTGGCGAGACCTCATCTCTACAATAAATCAAAAATCAGCCGGGCATGGTAGCGCGCACCTGTAATTCTGGCTACTCAGAAGGCTGAGGTGGAAGGATTGCCGGAGCACAGTGGGTCAAGGCTGCGGTGGCCGGGAGTAGCCACTGCACTCCAGTCTGGGCTACGAGTGAAACTCCAACTCAAAAAAAAGAAAAACAAAAAAAGAGTTGCCCCAGGCCCTTTGCACAAAAGGCAGTCCCAAACCATGCCCCATCCATGTCTCTCTTGAAATATGTCCTGAGCTGGAGAAATGACAATGTGACAAGCTTAGAAAGGATTTCTAGATTTGGGTTCATAGGTCTTGTGAGAGTGGTCCTTGGGCGGAGGATCTAGAGGTCCAGGAGGTCATGTAGCTTTAGGATTAAGAGCTCAGGAAGTAGCGGGGTGTGGTAGTGCGCTCCTGTAGTTCCGGCTACTTGGAAGGCTGAGGTGGAAGGATCACCAAAACCCAGCAAGTCAAAGCTGCAGTGACCGGGAGCGTGCCACTGCACTCTAGTCTGAGCGACAGAGTGAGACTATAACAAAAAAAAAAGAGCCAGGCTCAGTGGCTCAGCCTGTAATCCTGCGCCTTGGGAGGCTGAGGTGAGTGGATTGCCTGAGTCTATGGGTTCGAGACCCGCCTGGGCAACTTGGCAAGACCTCATCTCTACAATAAATAAAAAATGAACCGAGCATGGTAGCGTGCACCTGTAGTTCCAGCTACTTGGAAGGCTGAGGCGGAAGGATCCCTGGAGCCCAGCAGGTCAAGGCTGCGGTGGCCAGGAATGGCCACTGCACTCCAGTCTGGGTGACAGAGTGAGACTCCGACTCAAAAAAAAAAAAAAGAGCTCAGGAAGGTTAAGGCTCCCTAACCGCAGGAACAAGGACTGCCTCCCTGGCAGGCTTCCCACAGCCCTCCACTCTCCTGGACTGCTGGACCCAAACAATGCCATGAAGCAAGTACCATTATCCCTGCTTTATGGCGGAGTCAACAGAACCCAAGACGTCACATAGCCTCTAAGTCACAGAGCCAGAATCAGACCCACGTGTTTGATTCCAGAACCCATGAAGTTAACCGCTACCTGACTCTGCCTCCGCCTACTGTCTGTCACATGTAACAGCCATCAAGTGTTTGCACAGGACTGGTAGGAATATTTTTGGTATATTGATCAGTAGGTTGATTACAGGTCTGTCCTGGGAATTCCCCCACACTGAGGGATCTTTAGTAGCAAACAACGTGGTTTTTTTTGAGTTGGAGTCTCACTCTGTCACCCAGACTGGAGTACAGTGGCATGCTCATGGCCACTGCAGCCTCAACCTCCTGGGCTCAGGCAAGCCTCTTGCCTCTGCCTCCCCAAGTGCTGGGGTTACAGGCATGCACCACTGCGCCTGGCCCAAAGGGTTTAGGTCTTGATCCGCACGGCCCCTTGGTTCCTCCTAAACCTGTTCCTCTCTGGGCTAACCATCTTCATTTGCATCTGTCTTTCCCTGGCCTTTCTGGATCCTGGCAGTGTAGCTCAGTGGGTAGAGCACAGGCCTTGGGAGCAGACAGGCCTGCATTCATTTAGCTGTGTGACCTTGAATAGATTTCTTAATCTCCCTGAGTATCGATTTCTTCACTGTAAAAAGAAGGTAAAAAACGGCCCCTACCTTCTAGGATGATAAGAGGAGGATCTGGTGGTCCAGGAGGCAGTGTAGGGTTAAGGTTAAAAACTCCTGCTGGAGCCGGGCTCGGTGGCTCAGCCTGTAATCCCGTGCCTTTGGGCGGCTGAGGTGAGTGGATTGCCTGAGCCCGCGGGTTCGAGACCCGCCTGGGCAACCTGGCGAGACCTCATCTCTACAATAAATCAAAATTTAGCTGGGCATGGTAGTGCGTGCCTGTAATTCCGGCTACTCAGAAGGCTGAGGCAGAAGGATTGCTGGGGCCCAGTGGGTTGAGGCTGCGGTGGCCGGGAGTGGCCACTGCCTCCAGTCTGGGCAACAGAGTGAAACTCCAACTCAAAAAAAAAAAAACCCAAAAAAAACCTCCAGCTGGGTGTGGTGGTTCATGCCTGTAATCCTGACACTTTGGGAGGCCTAGACAGGAAGATCGCTTGAGCCCAGGAATTCAAGACCAGCTCGGGCAACATAGCGAGACCTCATCTCTACAAAAAAAAATTTAAAAATCAGCCAGTCATGATTCCCTCCTGCTTGGGAGGCTGAGGCTGAGCACGGAAGTAGAGGCTGTGGTGAGCTGTGTCTGTGCCACTGCTCTCCAGCCTGAGCGACAGAGTGAAACCCCAACTCAGAATAACCCACTCAGGCCAGATAGACTAATTCTGAGATTTGTGTCTGGGTGCTGTTGTTTATAAATTATGAATTGGGCCAATTTTCTTAATCTCTCAACCCCATCTCTGCCTGCCCCTTACAGTTACACGGATGACACAGTGCAGTGTAAACACAACAGTCAGTTGTTGGTCAATAGCAGGGGTAGCTGCTATGGTGGACGTTTTCTACACGTGGGCACTTATGGGTATGGAATAGCCACACTCAGTGACCGTCCGTGTGCCTGGTTCTCTGTTTCTCTGAAGGCCAAGGCACCCCTGTGCTACAGACATAACTGCTTCCATTCACAAAGGAGCCTGAGGCCCTGGCCCCTGGCCCAGCTCCCAGGTCTCCTGGTTCCAACACAGCGTCCTGCGACCCCTTGCTGCCTTGGCCCACTGACCCCTACCTGGGAAAGAGCCAGGCAACCTCCACTGAGCCAAGCACTTTAGTGAGTCCAGGGGCTTAGGTTCTTTTTTCTTTCTGCCTAGCCAGGAAAGATCCAGGTATCATCTCGGTCCTGGCCCCTCCCCTGCCTTCAGGCTGTACCTGGGAGGCCTCATTGTCTCCTTTGGTTAGCGGGAAGCTCCCCCAGGGCAGTTCTTTTATGCTGCTGACTGTGAGTCACTGGCTCCTCCTCCTTGGACTGCCAGGAAGGGCAGAGCCTGTTTCGCTCAGTCTCTCCCTGGAGCTTTGCTGTAATCAGGCTTCTTTGTGTCTGGCTAAGGGGTGCCCTCCCATTGCAAAGGTGGGGAAACTGAGGCAGGGGAGGTTAAGTCTTTTGTGAGTTTCTTTTCCCAGGAACTTAAGAGAAGTGATCAAGTGGTGCTGACTTTTTAAGATATAAAACCAAAGCGATTGTCACATGGAGGGGAATGTATGTCTTTCAGGATCTGCAATATTTCCAGATTATACTGTTGTTTTTTTTTTTAAGTCAGGGTCTCACTCTGTTGTCCAGGCTAGCGTGCAGAGGTACGATCATGGCTCACCACAGCCTCAAACTGGGCTCGAGTTTAAGCAGTCCTTTCGCCTCAGCCTCCCAGGTAGCATAAACCTGTATGCCCGACTAATTTTTTTATTTTATGTAGTGAGGAGGTCTCGCTATGTTGCCCAGGCTGGTCTTGAATTCCTGGACTCAAGCAGTCCTCCCGCCTTGGCCTCCCAAAGTGCTGGGATTACAGGCACCTGGCCCAGGTTATACTGTTTTCTTCCATATTGAGATGGCAGAGCTTTGGACCTTAGCCGGGTGCTTACTCTGGGTCACAGTCTCTTTCAGCTCTAGAGAAAGTCTTTTATTTCACAGATTATACAGCGTGATTAATCCACAGGGTCCCCTGCAGATCCACAGCCTTTCATCCCAACCGCCATTCTCTCCCTAATCTACCAGGCCTGTATAGGCCAAGAAGCGCCTGTATTAAAGACCTATTGTGCACACATCTAGGGGCAGGAGCCAGGCACTTGGAAACGCAGATTGAGAAGTCAGGAGTGGGAAGGATTAGGTGTTGATGTGGGGGAGAGAAGTGGTGGTAGGCCTGCATTCTAGGCCAAGCTTTGCTGCTTATTAGCTGTGTGACCTTGAGAAGGTTTCTTAACCTCTCAGAGTATCTGTTTCTTCACTGTAAAAAGAGGACAAAAGTAGGCCTCTTTGCTGACTCCTCCTTCTTTTTTTTGTTTTGAGTTGGAGTCTCACTCTCACCCAAACTGGAGTGCAGTGGCATGCTCCCGGGCACCACAGCCTCGACCTGCTGGGCTCCGGCGATCCTTCCACCTCAGACTTCCGAGTAGCTGGAACTACAGGTGTGCATTACCACACTTGGCTAGTTTTTTATTTATTGTAGAGACGAGGTCTCGCCAAGTTGCCCGGGTGGGTCTCGAACTGGCGGGCTCAGGCAATCCACTCGCCTCGGCCTTTCAAAGTGCTGGGACTACAGGCTGAGCCACCGAGCCTGACCCACTGGCTCCTTCTTTGGTGTCTTCTCTTAGACTGAAAGCTGGACGTTAGGACACTGGCAGCCCTCAGCCGGCCCTTTCCGCTCCGTAGACCAGAGTTTCCTGTAAGCCAGAGAGTTCTGAAGATAAAGATCAGAATCTTCCTCCCCCATGCCCACCCCCTAGCTTCCTGTCCCTTTCTCCTCTGATTCCAGCCACACTGGCTTCCCTCAGTTTCCAGAATGTTCCATGCCCTCTTCTGCCACAGAGCCTTGTCTCTCCTGCTCCAAATGCCCTTCTTTCCTCTCTGCCCCCGGCCCCACTGTTACCTCCTCAGAGAAGCCTCTCTGGCCATCCCCACCTCACACCCTCCCCTGCTGTACCCTGAGCTTCTCTTTCCTTTGTTCCCACTTTCCTCCAGGACAGGGGTCTCACTGGGCCCCACCCTCCTAAAGCCGAGCACCTGGCTTGCGAGTGTCTCCCCACTGATGTCCGTCCGGGGAGGGCAGCTCCACATCTCTGCATATCTTTCCAGGGCAGACGCAAAGCAGGTGGGATGATGTCAGGTTCAACTGTAAAGGTTTAAGGAACAGCACCACGTGGTAACTTCTTTAAAGCCCCTGGGAAAACACACCCACGGAAGAGTCTCCTCTGCCTCAGTTTCCCCTCTTTGTAATGGAGAGAGGTCTCACGTCCAGACATCTCAGTCTGGGTTTCAAGCCTGGTTCTGCTGCTGGCCTGCTGTGTGACCTTGGACAAATTTCTTTCCTCTGAGCCTCAGTTTTCTCACTGTAAATGGGGTAATAGTAGTACCTCAAAGGATTGTGAGGATTAAGTGTGTTTACATGTAGAAAGCACTTGGAGAGGTGCCCAGCACACAAGAAGGGCCCCATGGCAAACCAGGGGGATGTGGGGGGGTTAGTCGCTGAGGTTCCTTCTCAAGCTGCCTCCGGTGACACGCAGCCAGCCTTGCAGTCTTGAGACCTCTGAAAGTCAGGTGCATCAGTCCCCCCAGAACTAGTTTCTAGCATCCTACAGCTGGGAGGGGAGGTTCTCTAGGGCCAGGCCCCTTTGGACCACTCTGACCCTGGAGGTGAAGGAAACCACCTGACTGTCTGCTCTGGGGCTCATCTGTCCCGTGTGCGGAGGCTGTGCACATTTCCCACAAGCCCACATAGTTCCTCTTAGCGGAGGACCCCAGCCTCCAGTGTAGAAGCTAGGAGCACTGGTTTGGGAGTCAGATTGGACTTTTTTTTCTTTTTTGAGTTGGAATCTCACTCTGTCACCTAGACTAGAGTGCAGTGGCCGCTCCCAGCCTCGACCTGCTGGGCTCCGGCAGCCTTCCAGGTAGCCGGAATTACAGGCATGCGCTACCACGCCTGGCTGATTTTTTGATTTATTGTAGAGATGAGGTCTTGCCAAGTTGGCCAGGCAGGTCTCGAACCCACAGGCTCAGGCAGTCCACTCACCTTGGCCTCCCAAAGTGCTGGGATTACAGGCTGAGCCACCAAGCCTGGCTGTGGAGTCTTGATGAACTTAATTTACCTCTGTGCCTAGTTTTCTCATCTGTGAAATGGGACTCATAAAAGTATCTGTTCCAAGCCGGGCTTGGTGGCTCAACCTGTAATCCCGCACCTTGGAGGCTGAGGTGAGTGGATTGCCTGAGCCCGCGGGTTCGAGACCCACCTGGGCAGCGAACCTCATCTCTACAATAAACCAAAAAATCAGCCGAGCGTGGTAACACATGCCTGTAATTCCGGCTCCTTGGGAGGCTGCGGTGGCTGGGAGTGGCCACTGCACTCCAGTCTGGGAGACAGAGTGAGACTCCAACTAAAAAAAAAAAAAAAAAAAAAAAAGTATCTGTTCCAGAGGCTGCCATGACCCAGATAAGGTCACATGAGGTGTTGGGCACAGGATCTGGCGCAAAGAGAAACTTCCAGAAATGCTTTTCCCTCCACAGAGCTCTTCATTGCAGGGGTGATGCCCTCTGCCCTTTTACCCAGGCTGATAGCCTGGGCCTTTTCCTGCAAACCTTGCCCAGATCTGCGCTTGCTGTTGGGGCCCATACCTACCCCAGGCTCTTGGCATCTCTCCCTCCAGCCTGAACCCCAATCCTTGAGTAAACTCCCTCTAGGGCCCCATTGACCACCAGGCCCCGCCAAAGCATGTGCCTGGGGGCTTCTGGCCTCCTGAAGTTATAGCCACACCCTCCACACCCTCACTATAGCCACACCCTCCACACCCAGGGCTCTGGGGCCTGGCTACCCCTTTGCACTTGGCCTAGGGCGCCCTCCTCTTCGGGAGTTCTCTGTGCAGCCACTGCCCTCCCCCCATTCCCTCTCTTCCTCTCTCTGTGTGCTTTCCAGTCAGGGCCCTGTTGATGACCAGGAGAGAACAGAGCCCAGTTCCAGTAGAGGGGCTGTCATTTAAGGACCTAGAGGGCATTCACAAGGGTGGCATAGGACGGGCGCAGTGGCTTGTGCCTGTCATCCCAGCACTTTGGGAGGATGAAACAGGAAGATTGCCTGAGCCCAGGAGTTCCAGACCAACCTGGGAAATATAGTGAGACTTTATCTTTACAAAAAATTTTTTTGAAAAATTAGCTGGGCCTGGTGGTGTGGGCTTGTAGTCTGGCTACTTCGGAGACTGAGGTGGAGAGATTGCCTGAACCCAGGAGGTCAAGGCTGTCATGAGCAATGATCATGCCACTGCACTCCAGCCCGGGTGAGAGTGAGACTCTTACTCAAAAGAAAAAAGGAGCCGGGCTCGGTGGCTCAGCCTGTAATCCCGCGCCTTTGGGAGGCTGAGGTGAGTGGATTGCCTGAGCCCGCGGGTTCGAGACCTGCCTGGGCAACTTGATGAGACCTCATCTCTACAATAAATCAAAAAATCGCCGGGCGTGGTAGCGCGCACCTGTAGTTCCAGCTACTTGGAAGGCTGAGGTGGAAGGATCACCGGAGCCCAGCAGATCGAAGCTGCGGTGGCCGGGAGCAGCCACTGCTCTCCAGTCTGGGCGACAGAGTGAGACTCCAACTCAAAAAAAAGAAAAAAGGGCTGGGTGTGGTGGCTCACGGCTGTAACCCAACTCTTTGGGAGGTAGAAGTGAGAGGATTGTCTGAGCCCAGGGGTTCGAGACCAGCCTCTGGGCAACTTGATGAGACCTTATGTCTACAATAAATCAGAAAGTTAGCTGGGCAAGGTGGCACATGCCTGTAATTCCATCTCCTTGGAAGTCTGAGGTGGAAGGATCGCCTGAGCCTAGCAGGTCAAGGCTGCGGTAGCCATAAGTGTGCCACTGCACTGCAGCCTGGACAACAGAGTGAGACTCTGACTCAAAAGGAAAAAAAAGGGTGGAAAATTACTGAAATCCAGAAATAAAGCCAGAGGGGTCTTAACACAAGTCATGCCATGCTGTCCCCTGCAAGTCTCCAGGACCTCCCTCGTCGCATTTGGCCTGAAACCCATGCTCCTTCCCAAGTCCTCAGGCCCTGTCCTCCACCCTTGTCCTCCCTCTGCAGCCACAGCAGCTGCTTCTCTGTCCCCTGCAACGTTCCAGCTGCGGTGTTCCAAGAAATGCCCTCTTGCTTGCCCCCAGCCCTCCATTTCCTACTGAGACCTCTTCTGATTCCAGAGTAGTTGCCCTGGTTTTCCCAGAGGAGTCTCGTGGAGTCCCTTGGAGGCAGGCAGAAGTGTGGGTATCAGCTCCCCCACCTGGCCGCTGATGTTAACGGAGAGGCGGGAGTGACGTGGCAGCTCCCCCACCTGGCCCGTGCTTTCCCTTCTTCCCTCCGGGCACGTCTTTTCAGCAGACATTTCTCAGGCCCTCAGAGATGCCAGGCAGGGGTGCCTGTTTCCCACCCCATGTGATGGTCACATTCACAGACCTTTCCCCCTCTTGTTGTGCCACAGGTGATTCTCCTGAGTCACTGGCTGCTGACAACCTGGTAAGTGACTGTGTGTCCGGCTGTGTCCTGTCTCATGGGGTCTCAGAGTCTGTGTCCACATGTCTCTTAGGGCTGTGTCAGCTTGGTCAGATCCTGGTTCTGCCATGTTTTAGCAGGGTCACTTTGGGCAAGCAGCCCTGCCTCCCAGGGCCTTGGTTTCCATCTGTACAATGGACCTAAGCTCTGCATCCCCTGCAGGAGCCAGGAGGGAGCAGGCAGCAGTTCCCATCTGAGGTTCCCTGGGGCTTGCCCCACGGTGAGGCTCCTGCATGGCAGGCCTGATTGTCATGCTTGCCATCTGTTAGGTTGGTAAAAATGTTAGGTCAGTGGGCTGGTAGGCTGAGTTGGTGCTGCGGGTGTGATATGAATAATTGCACAGAAATTAGGTTAGGGAAAATAGTTTATTTAAAAGGTAGGTTAGAGAGAAAGAGGTGGATCCACCTCTCCAAAATTGGAGAGAGGGCTAGAGCTTGAAGAGAGCAATGGCGGCAAGTGCTTGAGGTTGAATGCTTTTAAAGCTTCCCTTTGGTGGGACAGGTCATCGTGGTGATGGGCTGGCGGTCTGATTTATGTCATTACAGAGGGGGCAGGTAAGCCCAGGAACTGTTGCCGTGGTGATAGGGTGCTGGTCTGTGTCACATAGACCACAACAGATCAGGTCATCCTGGCCCTTTATGGCTGGAAGTCAAATACTTGGAATAGAAAAGAAATCAGTACTTGGGGGTTGTAAGACAATTCTCAGTAGCTACCTCCAGAAGCCAGTTCTGCCCTTTGTTAATGATTAGAGGGCAAGCTAGGTAATTTGCTAGGAAAGCATGAAGAGCTTTTTTTTTTTATTTTTTGAGTCGGAGTCTCACTCTGTCGCCCAGGGTGAGTGCAGTGGCACGCTCCCGGCCACCGCAGCCTCAACCAGCTGGGCTTCCGGCGATCCTTCCGCCTC
>NW_007251187.1:204750-206916 GCF_000164805.1 Carlito syrichta | reverse complement strand
AATTTAGGCAGAATAAAACATTCAGGAATTATGTGAGAAAAATTGTAGTTGTCAATCTCGAAGACAGATTTTTCCATGTATTCCAAAAAATCAGCCGGGCAGGAAGCGCATGCGTGTAATTCCGGTTTCTGGGAAGGTTGAGGCAGAAGGATCGCTGGAACCCAGTGGGCGAGGCTGCGGTGGCCGGGCGCGGCCACTGCACTCCAGTCTGGGCAACAGAGTGAGACTCCAATTCAAAAAAAAAAAAAGAAAAGTGTTAAAATGGCTGTACTTTAGCAAAGGTTACTCCATTTTTGGCGTTTCATCCTTTCACCATCTCTGTCAGTGAACTTCTGGGGAGGTTCCTCTGCCAAACCACAATTGCAAACCATTGAGCTCACGTGTGCATTTTACAGACTTTGAAGGGCAGTGCATGTGGAAACTAGTGCGAGTCATGTGAGCAGTGTTCATTGTGGTTCACAAGCTTGGGTGGCTGGGCCAGAATGCAGAGGTCTCAGTCACATACCAGGTTTCTGAGCTGGACCCAGGCACTGCAGTCTCAAAACAGAAGATGAGATCATTTACTCGAAGACCTGTTGAACCTCCACGCTCCACACCTAACTGCTATGCTCATGTTTTCTGCTCATGACACTTGGAAAATGTCACTTAAATTTATGCGGTGCCCCGCTGTGTACTAGGACAGTCAAGGCCCAGTGGGTGTCATGGAAATGAGGTAGACAAGCTCCCTGTCCCCCTAAGTCCTTCTATGCAGTGAGGCAGGATGGGAAAGATGTGGCCTCTTCAGTCAGACTGTTCAGTTCCCAGCCCCACTGCTTTGCAGCTGTGTTGTCTTAGGCTAGTTACTTATCCTCTCTGTGCCTCAGTTTCCCTGTCTTTAAAATCAGGGTAATAATAGTGCCTGCCTCCTGGAGGTGGTAACACAAATGCACATAAATGAGTTGATTTTAAGCACTTGGAGCCGTGCCAGATACTAGCAGGTGCTCTCTAAGCGTAAACTGTGATTTTCATTGGATTGACATGCAAGTCAGTCAGCAATGTCAGTTAGTAGCAGTATCCTGAGGAATAGAATAGGACGGGCCTTGTGTTAGGAAAGTGTCAGGGCGGTTCCTCATGTTGGTGGCTGAACATTCAAGCTGACACCAAGTGACTAAAAGGAGCAGAATGTTCAGGGTACAGGGAGCAGCACTGGCAGTGCCTGGGAGGGCATAAGGGCGGGACTGGGCCCGGGGACCCCACGGGATCCTCGGGCCGTGGTGAAGAGTCTGTATTTTATTCCAAATGGGACAGAAAACCGCTGGAGGATTTTTGCAGAGGAGCAAGGGTGTCTGATGACATTACTGATCGCCAAGCAGAGAACAGCGTGGCAGCCAGGAACCAGGGTGGGGGCCCGTGGCTGTCATCCCGGCAGGAGAGGGTGGTGTTTGGGACCTGCGGGGCTGTGGCCAGACCGAGGATCGGGGTGGGAGGTAGAGCCAGAAGGACTTGCTGACATTGCTGGCGCTCAGCTGGTCAGCCTCGTGGACCATGGCCTGTTCTTAGAGGAGGCCTTGAGACCCTGGCATGGGAGGGGGTACCCTTTGGGGTGGTGGCTGCCCAATGGGACCTAGGTGGCTCTTCCTGCAGGGGCTGCTTCCAGTTCTCGAACTCCTACGCCTGGGCCAACTTCACCATCCTGGCCTTGGGTGTGTGGGCTGTGGCACAGCGGGACTCCGTGGACGCCATCAGCATGGTGAGCTGGGGCGGGAGCCGTGGGGAGCGGGCAGGCAGGAAAGGGCAAGCCACATCTGGCTCTGCGCGCCACATCCCTGTATCCCAGTCCTCCCCTCCTCCTCTGGCCGCTGCTGCCCATTGTCTAAAGCCTTGTACATCAGCCTCCCGGCTTCCAGCCCACAAGTGCTCTCACCACCCCTGCTGCTCTACTCACCAGGCTTAGAGAGCCCTCAGTCTGCTGCTGTCAGCCCCAGGGGAGTCATGGAGTGGGTCCCACCAGTTCCCCAGATGGTCCATCTGCAAGGGCAGTGGAGCATCCCCCCGTAACCCGCCTCTGGCCTTTCTTTTTTTTCTTTTTTTGAGTTGGAGTCACACTGTCACCCAGACTGGAGTGCAGTGGCCGCTCCCGGCCACCACAGCCTCGAACTGCTGGGCTCTGGTGATCCTTTCCGCCTC
>NW_007251187.1:204302-204730 GCF_000164805.1 Carlito syrichta | reverse complement strand
AGACCCGCCTGGGCAGCAAGACCTCATCTCTACAATAAATCAAAAAATCAGTCGGGCGTGGTAGCGCATGCCTGTAATTCTGGCTACTCGGTAGGCTGAGGAGGAAGGATCGCCGGAGCCCAGCAGGTTGAAGCTGCGGTGGCCGGAAGTGGCCACTGCACTCCAGTCTGGGCGACAGAGTGAGACTCCAACTCAAAAAAAAAAACAAAAACAATAATAATAATAGGTCTGCGTGGTCGCTCAAGCCTGTAATCCCAGCACTTTGGGAGACCGAGGTGAGGGGATTACTTGAGCCCACAGGTTCGAGAACAGCCTGGGCAACTTGGCAAGACCTCGTCTCTACAATAAATCAAAAAATTAACCAGGCGTGGTAGTGTGCGCCTGTAGTTCTGGCTACTTGGAAGGCTGAGGAAGAAGGATCGCCTGAG
>NW_007251187.1:200999-204282 GCF_000164805.1 Carlito syrichta | reverse complement strand
ACTCACCTCAGCCTCCCAAAGGCGCGGGATTACAGGCTGAGCCACCGAGCCCGGTTACACCTCTGGCCTTTCTTTTGGGGAAGGGATGTGGCTGGGAGTCCCATCAAGAGGGGACCCTACTACTTAATGAATCAGGGTTCACCCGGCACGGCAAGACCTCCCACAGAGGGAACATTGCTGCATCTGCCAGGCAGGCCCTTCGAGGCTGTGAGCACTCCTGCAGGGCTTTTCAAGCCAGGGCTGGGCCTGGGGATGACTGAGGAGGGATCTTCTCTGTGGTGGAGACAGACTGGATGAACTCCAAGGGTGTCATCGTCATCTTGGGGCGATGGGAGATAGGATGGGCGGGGCTCTGGTGGAGCGGCAGGTGGGGGTCCAGACCTGCGCCCCGAGGCTGCCCCACAGGTGTGCTTGCTCCCCTGGTCTGTTCTCCAGCAGATCCTCAGGGTGGCTTCCTGTCTGGGATAGGGTATCGGGAGCATGGGCGCGTGGCGGGGGTATTCTCGTGCTCATCAGCTTGTGACGACGTGGTGTCTTGCAGTTCCTGGGTGGCCTCCTGGCCACCATCTTCCTGGACATTGTATACATCAGCATCTTCTATCCCCGGGCCGACCTCACAGACACGCAGCGCTTCGGGGCCGGCATGGCCATCCTTAGCCTGCTGCTCAAGCCGTTCTCCTGCTGCTTCGTCTACCACATGTACCGGGAGCGTGGGGGTGAGCTCCTCGTCCACACTGGTGAGGCCACCTCCTCTGGCCAGTGCCCCCTTCTCCATCTCTCCCTTGCCTGAACCAAGGCCTCTGCCCCAGAGAGTCGGCCCTGCCCCATGGGACCTAGGCTCCTGGGAGGAACAGGCACAGCCAGCCTCAGGCTGGAGGGTCTGGGCTCCTGGTCACTGGTTTCCTGGCCTGCTGGGACCGTCTCCTGCTGACAGGCTGCAGCCAGGCCTCCTCCCAGCCCTGGGCACGGGCTCAGCTGGGGGCGCCCTTCAGTTCCCAGCAGCAGCCCAGGCAGCCTCCAGCCCGAGGCCTGCAGGAGCCTGCAGCAGCTACTTCTCTTGGTTCTCACCTGGCCCATTGCTGGAACCTGCATTTCTGCTGCCTGGGGTCTTCCCTCTCCAGTGGCAGGCACAGCACTGGGTGGCCAAGGGACAGCCCATGTGCCTGTGAGCCACAGGAATCTCAGTGAGGACAGCTGAATGCCAGGCCTTTTCCTGCTGGCCAGCCCCCTCCCCTCTCCCAGACTCACCCTTTCCCTCTCTGAACCCCTGCACCCCTTGTGGTGACCGAGCCATTCTCCTGTGCTCTGACACATGCTTTCGTTTTCTCCGCGAGAAGTTGGGGGAGGCGGGTGTGGCCTTCTGCCCTCACTTCTGAGAAAGCAGGCCCCGTGGCCTGTGACCCGCTTGGGGGAGCAGGCAGGGAAAGGGCAGGAGTGGCTTGGGGCTGCCCACCCTCCCTGACCTCAGTACTGCCTGGACAGTGGACAGTTGAGGAAACTGATGCCCCCAGCCTTGGAACTTGTTAGGATCCAGGACCAGTGTGCAGAGCGGGGGATGGGAGTGAGGCGTGTGGGGTGTTTGGGTCCTGCTGCCCTGCCTTGTGCCAGCCCCATCTCAGCGGTGTCATTGTGCCTGGGGGGTGCTAGAGGAGAGTCGGGGGCCCAGGGCTGGGCGTCACTTTGCCAGATTGCTGCGGACCGCAGCCGGGAGCTCTGGCTTTGGCTTATGCCACCAAAGTTTCATTCCCAGCGTCATCCGCTTCAAGCTGTGTGATCTCAGGCAAGTCATTGATCCTCAGTGTCCTCATCTGTAAAGTGGGGACAGTAAAAATACCTGCCCCATAGGGTAGGGAGGACTGAATGAATGATACGTGCCAAAGGCTTGCTGCCTGAGCTGCTGCCACTGTCACCGTCCTCAGTGTCAGGATGCTGGGCTGGTCCCTGCTGGATGGATCTTGGTCTAGACTCTGTGGGGCATCCTGAGTCTCACCCTTTGCTTTTCTCTCCCTCTGTGTCCCCTGCTGCCAGGTTTTCTCGGACCTTCTCAGGACCGCAGTGCCTACCAGACGATTGACTCACCAGAGGTGCCCGCGGACCCGTTTGCAGGCCCGGACAGCAGGGGTCAGGCCTCCCGAGGGTACTGAGCCCACCCGGTCGTGCCCGGCCCCACCCGGACTACACCGCCTTCTTTGTGCCTGGCAGGCCACTCTCGGAATGCTCTTGTCCTCCATTTCTGGGACCCGAGTAGGAATGTGTCCTCTCGTTGCCCATCTCAGGTTGCCTGAATCGAGCACCCTGAGAGGCCAGGAGTCCCCAGGACCTTCAGCCCTGTACACACTCCTGCCCCAACTCCCTGAGGCCTCCCTGCCCTTCGAGGTCCACTCTGCTCCCCAAACTGGAACCCTGGTCTCTTTCTTCACCTCCCACCCCCTAGCTGTACCATGCAGGCCCTGGGCCAGATCGTCCTCAGTGTGCCAGGCCCAGCCCTCTAAGGGCCAGTGATGTCCCTACTCCATCCTCCCCTCTCCCTCAGCAAGAGATCTGAGAGCTGGCAAGGGGCAGCCTGGCCTGGGACTGAAGTCCCTGTGCTCCTCCCTGCCTGGTCACTGGGTGCCTGGGAACCCCAGAGCTGGAGGCAGAAGGCATCCGTGGCACCATGACCCACCACAGCCTCAAGCCACCTCTCCCAGAGCCATGGCATTAAAGTTTTGGGAATTCTGTAGCAGGGCTGTGTTTTGAGCCTGTTGAATGTCCTGGCCCGGCTGGGGTCTGGACTTGCCATTCCTGGGAAGATTACTCCCCTGAGTCTCCAGGTGGACCCTGGACTGAGGCTCCCATCTCATTACAGCAGGAGAAAGCAGGGGCTTGCGTGCCCACTAAGCTGGCCCTGCCCTGTGCCTGGCTCTAGCCTAGCCGAGGCCACAGCACAGGCCTCGAACCAGCTGACCCAGATATTGGTTTGAATCCTGCTCTGCCACTTACTAGCCGTGGGCCTTCCGCATCTTCTAGACAGGGGCTCTTGCCTGCTCAGAGGTGATGATGAAAATTAAACAAAGTCCTAGCCAGGTATGGTGGCTCACGCCTGTAATCCCAGCACTTTGGGAGGTGAGAGGATTGCCTGAGTCCAGGGACTTGAGACCAGCCTGGGCAACTTGGCAAGTCCTCATCTCTACAATAAAAAAATTAGCTGGGTGTGGTGGCATGTTCCTATAGTCCCAGTTACTTGGAAGGCTAAGGTGGGAGGATCACCTGAGCCCAGCAGTTTGAGGCTGCAGTGGCTGGG
>NW_007251187.1:197222-200979 GCF_000164805.1 Carlito syrichta | reverse complement strand
GTTCGAGAACAGCCTGGGCAACTTGGCAAGACCTCGTCTCTACAATAAATCAAAAAATTAACCAGGCGTGGTAGTGTGCGCCTGTAGTTCTGGCTACTTGGAAGGCTGAGGAAGAAGGATCGCCTGAGTCCAGCAGGTCGACACTGGGGTGGCAGTGAGCGTGCCACTGTGCTCCAGCCTGGGCAATGGAGTGAGACTCCAACTCAAAAAATAATAAGAAATAAGAAAATTAAGTGCTGGCCAGGATGGGCTCCCACCACATTGTTGGCAATGGAGTTGCTCCTTGAGCCGGTGACAGTGATGGGTTAGGAGGCAGTGGACAGCCTTTTCCCAGCAGCCCCTGGTCACAGCTCATGTGGACCAACACATGTCCAGAGGCTTCCAGGGCCAGGGCCCACCCCACTGTTCACAGCTTGCTCTTATGTCCCTTGGACTCCGGAGCCTGAGTACCAAGAGGTCTAGGCCTAGTACACAGCCCTCACTGTCCTTTGTCCATCTGTCCATCAAAAGAGGCCAAGTACCTGGAGTCATCCTTCAGGAGGATTACAGACAGGCAAGGGCCCTAAAAGAAGGGAACACGGGCCTCTGGGCGGGACGTGCCCCAAGTGGAGGCTTGCTGAGTGGCTGCAGATATGAGAAACTGGGAACAACCTCACTGTCAGGAGTCGAACCAGCACACCATGGGCCCGCTCACTGTCCGGAGCACAGCACAGCAGACATGCTTAAGTCATCAGTGTCAGCTGGGCTCGGTGGCTCAGTCTGTAATCCCACACCTTGGGAAGCTGAGGTGAGTGGATAACCTGACCCCACGGGTTTGAGACCCACCTGGGCAACTTGGTGAGACCTCATCTCTACAATAAATCAAAAATTAGCTGGGTGTGGTAGTGTGTGCCTGTAGTTCCAGCTACTTGGAAGGCTGAGCAGGATCACCGGAGCCCAGCAGGTTTAGGCTGAGGTGGCCGGGAACGTGGCACTGCATTCCAGTCTGGGCGACAAAGTGAGACTCCAACTCAAAAAAAAAAACAAAAAAACAGCTCTCCCTCACGGGCCTGCAGTGCAGAAGGGGCAGCCCCTCCACTGCCCCGCTTGTTTCTGCCTGTGACAACCCTCGGGTTCCGGAGCCACTTTGCCTGCATGATCAGGAAGCCACAGTGCCTGCAGTTTAAGTGGCCTCCCTCCCACCGCGAACAGCCCCTAGCCAGTGACTAGGTGGGCTCAAGCAATCCACTCGCCTCGACCTCCCAAAGTGCTGGGATTACAGGCTGAGCCACCGAGCCCGGCTGAGAGCTGCTTTTTTATTTATTTTTTGAGTCAGGTCTCTGTCGCCCAGGGTGAAGTACAGTGGCACAATCATGGCTCACCACAGCCTTGACCTCCTGGGATCAGGCAACCTTCCCACCTCAATCTCCTGAGTAGCTGGGACTAGAGGTGTGCACCATCACACCTGGCTACTTTTATTTTTTGTGGAGATGAGGTCTCGCTATGTTGCCCAGGCTGGTGTTGAACTCCTAGGTTATGGCAATCCTCCCACCTTGGCCTCCCAAGATGCTGGGATTACAGGTGTGAGCCACCGTGCCCGGCCAAGAGCTAACATACAATCAACCTTTGTGAGCCTACTGTGAGCAAGACCGTGTTCCAGATGCAGGGGACCCCAGAGTGAGGGAAAAGTCACCCCAGGATATTCCATTTAGCTTGAGAGGCTTTAGGCAAAGGGACGGGTCACAGCCCTGAGGAGGTCATACCTGCCTGGCCGATGTGGCTGAAGCCAGGGAGGGAGGGGAGAGGAGGAGATAAGGTAAGACAGGTCACGGGGTCAGATGTGCAGGGTTAGTGGGTTGTTTGGAGGACAGTGGCTTTTACTGAGTAAGAGGGAAGCCCCAGGAGGCGTTGGGCAGAGAGCTCAACTGTCTGACTTACCATTCTAAAAAGACCACGTTGGTGGCTTTGAGTGGGGGTGGGACAAGTGGTCAGCTCTTGGACACGCTGTGAAGGCAGAGCAGCAGGACCCACTGATGGGCTGGATGTGGGGGCAGAGAGAAGTCAGTGACTGCGAGGCGTGGGACCTGCCTGAGCTGCTGGAAGGCTGGAGCTGCCTGGGGCATGGGGTGTGGGGATGACGCAGGAGGGTGGGTCCAGGGGAAGCCAGGAGTTCAGCCCCACACTGTGGTAATGGGGCCACCCAGCCAGGTATTCTCGCCACCATGTTCCTTTTAAAAGGCCTGCGTCAGCCGGGCTTGGTGGCTCAGCCTATAATCCGCGCCTTTGGGAGGCTGAGGAGTGGATTGCCTGAGCCCACGGGTTCGAGACCTGTCTGGGCAACTTGGCGAGACCTCATCTCTACAATAAATCAAAAATTAGCCGGGCGTGGTAGCGTGTGCCTGTAATTCCGGCTATTCAGAAGGCTGAGGTGGAAGAAGCGCCGGAGCCCAGCAGGTCGAGGCTGCGGTGGCCGGGAGCAGCCACTGCACTCCAGTCTGGGCGACAGAGTGAGACTCCAACTCACAAAAAAAAAGACCTGCGTCTGAGCCGAATCTGGTGGCTCGTGCCTATAATCCCATCACTTTGGGAGGTGGAGGTGAGAGGATTTCCTGAGCCCAGGGGTTCGAGACCAGCCTAGGCAACTTTGCGAGACTTCATCTCTACAATGAAAACAAATTAGGGAATAAAGTTTAAAAAAA
Source organism: Carlito syrichta (assembly GCF_000164805.1). Lineage (NCBI taxonomy): Eukaryota > Metazoa > Chordata > Mammalia > Primates > Tarsiidae > Carlito > Carlito syrichta. The sequence continues at coordinate 198,301 of NW_007251187.1, read as the reverse complement.
AATTAGGCCGGGTTCGGTGGCTCACCCTGTAATCCCACGCCTTTGGGAGGCTGAGGTGAGTGGATTGCCTGAGCTCGCGGGTTCGTGACCCGCCTGGGCAACTTGGGGAGACCTCATCTCTACAATAAATCAAAAATTAGCCGGGCGTGGTAGCGTGCGCCTGTAGTTCCAGCTACTTGAAGGCTGAGGCGGAAGGATCGCCGGAGCCCAGCAGGTCGAGGCTGCGATGGCCGGGAGCAGCCACTGCACTCCAGTCTGGGTGACAGAGTGAGACTCCAGCTCAAAAAAACAATATTAGCCAGGCGTGGTGACCCACATCTGGGGTTCCAGCTACTTGGAAGGCTGAGGCGGATGATCACGAGCCCAGCAGGTCAAGGCTGTGGTGACCATGAGCATGCCACTACACTGCAGCCTGGGCAACAGAGTAAGACTCTGACTCAAAAACAATTTAAAAAGGCCATGTCTGTAGGGACTTGGAAGTAGGACACCTTCCAGGTTTAGTCCGTAGTGTCTGACAGTGTAGAAACAGTCGACCGCAGGAAGCAAATGCCTTTTGCCTCTGGCCTCCTGCCAGAGAGACTGAAGTCACTTATCCAGTTTGCCAATCTTCTTTTTCCAGTTTTCACAAAGCTGTGCCTTCTAGATGAGGTAGCCAGAGAAATTACTCCACGGGAGGCCATCGCTTTCTGCTGGCTCAAACCACCAGCACTGGTAGTACCTATAAGGGCACCGCCTCAGGTCTGTCCTCAGTCTCCAGAATGATCCAGAAATTCCAACTCTCAGCCTGTCTCCAGACTGGCTCTGGAGTCAATGAGCCTTGGTTTGAATGCCAAAGGAGCCCCGTACCTGACTGGATAAGAGAACTATCTCTTTTTTTTTTTTTGAGTTGGAGTCTCACTCTTTGATGGCTCAATCTGTAATCCCAGCATTTTGGGAGGCTGAGGTGAGTGGATTGCCTGAGCCTGCGGGTTCAAGATCAACCTGAGCAACTTGGGGAGACCTCATCTCTACAATAAATTAAAAATTAGCTGGGTGCTGTAGCGCATTCCTGTAATTCTGTTTTTTTTTTTTTTTTTTTT
>NW_007251187.1:195599-197090 GCF_000164805.1 Carlito syrichta | reverse complement strand
GGAGCGGCCACCGCAGCCGCGACATGCTGGGCTCCGGCGATCCTTCCGCCTCAGCCTTCCAAGTAGCTGGAACTACAGGCGCGCGCTACCATGCCTGGCTGATTTTTTAAATTTATTGTAGAGATGAGGTCTCACTGCCCAGGCGAGTCTCGAACCCGCGGGCTCAGGCAATCCACTCACCTCAGCCTCCCAAAGGCACGGGATTACAGGCTGAGCCACCAAGCCCAGCTGTAATTCTGACTATTTGCTACTGCACTCCAGCCTGGGCAACGGAGTGAGACTCCAACTCAAAAAAAAAGGAAAACAGTGTAACAAGTGTTTAATAAATGTTAGCTCTCATTACCTGTACTACCGTGTAATTATTCAGAGGGGAGGACGTGACCAGTCTGACCATCTATTTATTCCTTGATTATCAAGTCTATGAATATGTATTGAGTGCTTTCAACAAGTTTTCAAAAGATTGGAGAAATGTTCAGGAAGTAAAATAAGTTTTCCTGACTGGCAGCAGCAGAGCTCCAAGTCAGTTCTCCAGGTGGGCGAGTGCTTGTGTGCACACCTCCAAGTCTAGAAGCTTCTGCAGAGTTGATTGGTTGTCATACAACATTCTCATATCTGGGATGAAAACAAACAGAATCACAGATGTGAGCTTGAAGGGAGCTTAGAATCCCCCTAGCTCGGTGGTTTTAAAACACTTTATTTTAAAATCAATTCCTTTGTTCAAAAGAGCAGGTATATAAAAGAGCAGGTCTGACAGGCACCCTCCTCCCATCACCACCAGGGAACCTGGGGGTCCCCAGAGCACAATGTGAAAGCTGATCCCTCAGATCCTGGCTGGAACGTGGGCAGTGCACAGATGAGGATGCTAGGTGGAGTTTATAAAGGAAAAACCATGCCAAGCGCAGTAGCTCACCCCTGGAATCCCAGCCACTCGGGAGGCCGAGATGGAAGGATCACCTGAGCCCCGGAGGCTGCGGTGAGCTGTGATCGTGCCACTGCGCTCTGGCCTGATGACAGAGGGAGACTGACTCAAAAATAATAAGAAGGGCCGGGCCCGGAGGCTCAGCCTGTAATCCCGCGCCTTGGGAGGCCTGAGCCCGAGGGTTCGAGACCCGCCTGGGCAACTGGGCGAGACCTCATCTCTACAATAAATCAAAAAATCAGCGGGCGTGGCCGCGCACGCCTGTAGTTCCAGCTGCTTGGAAGGCCGAGGCGGAAGGCTCGCCGGAGCCCGGCAGGTCGAGGCTGCCGGGGCCGGGAGCGGCCACTGCCCTCCAGTCCGGGCGACAGAGTGAGACGCCAAATCAAAAAAAAAAAAAAAAAAAAAAGTGGTAGAACCTCTTTTTTCTTTCCTTTGTTTTTTTAAATCAATATTTTTTCTTTTGATGTGGTGGGGTACAGTTAAGGGCTGGGCACACAAATATGCTTCGTTCAGGCAGCCTTGTTGATAAATGGAGGCTCCCGAGAGCCCCTCCAGTCCTCCGCAGCGCGCGC
>NW_007251187.1:183577-195294 GCF_000164805.1 Carlito syrichta | reverse complement strand
GCAGAGAGCCGGACGAGGAGCCCAGACGGGGCGGGCCGTAGGGAGGGACCCGGGGGGGGCGGCGGCGAAGCGCCTCTGGCAAGGTGTGCGGGGGGTGGCCCGGCTGGGGCTGGCACGACCGGGGCGCGCCCCTCCGAGGCCTTGGCCCGGGCCCTTCCAAGCGCCGGTGTCCTCACCTCCAAGACGGGGAGCCCAGGTCCCAGCGGCGGTGCAGATTCGGTGGCAGGCCGCCCGCTGGGGAGGCCCGGTGCTGGGCGCGGTTCAGTCGTTCGTTCGCTCAGCAGGCGTGGGCAAGGCCCCGCCGTGGCCTGCCCTGTTCCCGGCGCTGCAGATTCAGCAGGGAAGAAGGACCCAGAGCGCGCTGTCCTCGTGTGGCTCAGAGGCCCCCGGAGGGGGACACACACACACTCGTTCCTTCGCCGCGGTGGGTGTCCGAGTGCAGGGAGAGGCGAGGTGGGAGGCAGGGCCCAAGGCGTGAGGGAGAGGGGAACCGAGAGTTCCGGGCGGTGGGGGACGGCAAAGGCCCTGTGCTGGGAGGGTGCATGTGTTGGAGGAACGGCCAGGAGGCTGGTGTGTTTGGAGCAGAGTGGGGGGCATGGAGGAGGGTGGCAAGGTAACCCAAGCCTCACATCAAAGGCTTGGTGGGGGCCGGGCTCGGTGGCCCAGCCTGTAATCCCAGCACTTTGGGAGGCCGAGGCGAGTGGATTGCCTGAGCCCGCAGGTTCGAGACCTGCCTGGGCAACTTGGCCAGACCTTGTCTCTACAGTAAATCAAAAATGAGCCGGGCATGGTAGGGCATGCCTGTGGTTCCAGCGACGCGGAAGGCTGAGGCGGAAGGATCGCCGGAGCCCAGCAGGTCGAGGCTGTGGTGGCCGGGGGCGGCCACTGCACTCCAGTCCGGGCGACCGAGTGAAACTCCAACTCAACAAAAATAAAAATAAAAAATAAAATAAAAATAAAGCCGGGCTCGGTGGCTCAGCCTGTCATCCCGCGCCTTTGGGAGGCTGAGGTGAGTGGATTGCCTGAGCCCGTGGATTCGAGACCCGCCTGGGCAGGCGAGACCTCATCTCTACAATAAATCAAAAAAATTAGCCGGGTGTGGTAGTGTGCACCTGTAGTTCCAGCTACTTGGAAGGCTGAGGCGGAAGGATCACCGGAGCCCGGCAGGTCGAGGCTGCGGTGGCCGGGAGCGGCCACTGCACTCCAGTCTGGGCCACAGAGTGAGACTCCAACTCAAAAAAATAAATAAATAAAATAAAGGCGGGCTTGGTGGGCCTTAAGGTTTCTGTCGCATCTACTCAGCTCTGCCAAGTAGCTGGAAAGCAAATGATCTGTAAACAAATAGGCGTGGCTTTGTTTCAATAGAACTTTATTTACATAACTGGTTTCTGGCCCAGGCCACTGTGTGTCAGCCCTGACCTAGGGCCTTGGAGCCTTTGGGCATTTGAGTTGAGACAGGGTATGATCTAAGTATTCACAGGATCCCCTGCCCCTGTGTGGGGTGTAGGCTGTGGGCTTGGGCACAAGGGCCGAATCAGGGAGACCAGCCAGGAGGCAGCAGGTGACGGCAGCTTGAACTAGGTAGTAGAGATGGGGTTAGCACACAGGGATTAGATTCCTGATGCCTTGCAGGCTGGGCACAGCAGCTCACACCCGTAATCCCAGCACTTTGGGAGGCTGAGGCAGGAGGATCACTTGAGCCCAGGAGTTCAAATCAGCCTGTGCAACATAGCAAGACCTTGTCTCTACAAAATATTAAAAAATTAGCCAGGTGTGGTGGCACATGCCTGTAGTACCAGCTACTTGGGAGTCTGAGGCAGAAGGATCACCTGAGCCCAGGAGGTGGAGACTTCAGTGAGCTGAAATCGTGCCATTGCACGCCAGCCTGGGCAACACAGTGAGACCTTGACTCAAAAAATAATAAAAGATTTCGGATGCCTTCAAAAGGCAGAGCCCATGGGATTAGCTGATAAGTGAGGGAGGGGGACACAGGGTAGCACCAGGATTGGTTGTCTGGCCACCGAAGGCTGGAGCTGCCATCTGTGGAGAAGGCGGCACTGAGATGAAGACAGCTGGCTTTTGGGACAGCTGGGAGTTCAGTGTGGGACACACTGATGCTGAGATGCTGTTAGACACCTGGGTGGCCGTGTGGAGGCGGTCACTGACCCTGCATCGTCAGAGCTATCTGCACATAAGCTGAGAGATCCAGGGATGGGACTGGTCAGCATTTGAACTGACCACTCACAGTGGGGAGGGCAGGAGAGGAGACCCTAGGAGGTGTGGCCAGTGAGGGGCAGGTCCCGGACAGGTGGGGCTGGGATGAGGGCAGCCAGGAGTGCTGCCGAAAGGTGGGGGTGGGAGCCAGAGCTGGGAACCCTGTCATCTCCCCCCAGGGCCCAGCTGATCAGACAGGCCAGACTGCTGACGTGGTGTGGGCCAAGGACACCAGTGCCCCAGAGCCCATGGAGCCAAGGCCTGATGCCGGCCTCAAGGAGAATGTGCCCACCAGGCCCATGGCAGGCCTTGGACCAGGCAAGGGGCTCAGTGGGCCTGGGTGGGTGGTTCCAGGAGCAGGGTCCCTCGGGATATCAACCCAGAACCCCCTTCCCAGCAGCCAGCCCAGGCCTTGCTAAGTCTATAGGTGCCCATAGTCAGCTGGGTGCCGGATGGGCTTTCCAGCCTGAGGCCCGAGGGAGGGGTCTCAGGCATATGGCCTGGACAAGTGGGGTCTGAAGAGGTGGGACAAGGAGCAGGACTGACTGCTGGCCCTGGCCGAAACGGGGCCCCCCGGGCCAGTCTGTGCCCGGGACCACCCTGCTCAGGCTCCCGGGGCTGTAAGAAGGCCATGGAGTTGGCATGGCCAAAGGTGGGAGCAGCCCAAGAACAAATTCGGATTCTGATTCACATCCCAGTTTCTTTCTTTCTTTCTTTTTTTTTTTTTTGTGTTGGAGTCTCACTCCGTCACCCAGACTGGGGTGCATTGGCCGCTCCCGGCCGCCGCGACCTGCTAGGCTCCGGCGATCCTTCCGCCTTAGCCTTCTGAGTAGCTGGAACTACAGGCGCGCGCTATCATGCCCGGCTACTTTTTTGATTTATTGATTTATTGTAGAGATGAGGTCTCGCCAAGTTGCCCAGGCGGGTCTCGAACCTGCGGGCTCAGGCAATTCACTTACCTCAGCCTCCCAAGGTGCGGGAGTACAGGCTGAGCCACCGAGCCCGGCCACATCCCAGTTTCTTTGCGTTCCAGCTGTGGGACCATGGGGCAAGTTGCTTAACCTCTCTGAGCTTTCGTTCCTATCCACAAAGGCAGCAGCTTTACGACCCACTCCACCCACCAGACCCTGGGATCCATCCCCATGAGGCTCCTGCTGCTTCGGAGCAGCCTTGGGGTCTGGGGAGGGGCTCCAGAGCCCACCTCCACGTTCCCCAGAGCAGTTGGCTCCATGGGGTTTTGCCGTCCCTGCATCCTGCTGCCCCACCAATTCTTTGCTCAAGCTGAGACCATGGAATGGGCCTTGATTCCTTCTTCCTTTGCCCGACTTCCAAGCCCAAGGTGGCACCCCCAAGCTAAGCTGAACCTTCTATCCGGGTCCAGGCCCCTCACGTCACTCCTGGGACCCCCAGCAACCTCCTAAATGTCTCCCTTTTTCCCTTGAGCCCTCTCTGCTCCAAGACCCCCCGGCGCTGCCCATCAGTCCTCTCAGAGAGACAGCTGGCAGCAGTCCCTGAAGTCCTGTCCCTCCTTCTGGGCTCTCCCCGGTGCTGAGGCCTGGATGGCCCCCCGTCCCACCTGGGCGCTGACCACCAAGTCCTCCCCAGGACATGACTGTCTCTCCTCTCTTTAGAGCAATGGAGACTCCTGAGGAACCTGGGCATCGGCCTGGGCAGTGGACACGGCCGGTGGGTTCCCACGTGCCAGGCCCAGCAGGGAGGGCCCACCGCCATACCCTCCCCAGGGGCAGCGCTGCGCCAGGAGCCCTGCCAGGTCCAGACCAACCTGGCCAGCCCTGGGCCCCACCTGGGCCTGCCCCTGAAGGACACGACTGGTCAGCGTGTCAGTGCAAGCTTCCGGCAACAAAGCAATCTGCAGGCCCCGGCCAGGAGGCGGAGCGGGAAAGCCCGAGAGTTTGCTGTCCAACAAAGCAACCTGAGCATGAGGGAGACCAGTCCCTGCCTCTGGCCAGAGCCTGGAGGAAGCTCCAGGCTCCACTTGCTGCCCCTGGGAAGTTCTCTCCCCCAGGTGCCACTGACTGGCCCATCCCCCAGCCCGAGGCAGTCCCAGCGGCCAGCCACAGACATCCTGGGCCTGGACTTCAGGCCCACTGTGGACTCGGGCCCCCTCGATGGGCGCTCACAGCCAGCCCCCGGATCCCGGTGTGGCCAGGAGAGCTGGGCCTCCAGGCTGGTTGGGGAACCCCTCAGCCTGGAGGACCTGGCTGTCCCTGCCCCAAGCCCGCTTCGGGCCCCATCCCACGCTGCCACCCGCCAGCTGCTGGCCTTGGTGCAACGCCTGGAACAGGAGGCAGCCCGTCTCGGGTGCCGGGCATCCCAGAAGGCCCCCAGCCCCATGCGGCAGGACCCCTGGGCCAGTGGTGGCCCGGTGCTCCCTGTCCGTTCCCAGCCCAGCCAGCCTGTTCTTGCTTCCTGGGATGAAGGGAAAAGCCATCCCCAAGGCCACAGGGCAACCGAGCACTTCCTCAAGGCACGGAGGCTTCAGGCCGGCCTCTCAGAGTCTTGTGCACACAGCAAGCCTCCGTCGCCGGAGACCACACTGGGGATGCCGGTGGGGGGTTTCCTTGACCCTGAGCAGGGGCTGCTTCCTGGCCACACCCCAGGACCAGGGAAGAACTGCTCTCCAGGGCTCACGCATGGCAGGGAGCAGAGCGGCCACCCCAGTCTCCCCCAAGGGGCGGGCGGCAGAAGGCCCCGTTCCTCAGCTTTCTCCAGTGCCTCCCAGGAAGTCCGACCTGGGCAGAAAGGAGGGGAGGGGTCCCCCAGAGAGCTGGTCAGCAGGGAGGAGGAGAGGACGACTTTCTGTCCACCAGAGGAAACCCCAGCAAGGAGCACCCCACAGGTAGAGCCAGAGGAGGCTGGGGGTGGGAGCAGGAGTGGGGTGCCCTGGGCAGGCAGCTGTGTCGTGTCCTTTTGCTTCCCCAGAACAAGCCCCAAGATACTGTGGCTCCGGAGTCTGAGGCAGCCTGGTGAGGCCATGGCCGGGTGGGGGTACCAGTGGGGCTGTGGGGACCCAGTCCTGGGACAGCTCCCCTCCCATTTGCCTGGGCCAGGCCTGATGGAGACTCAGGCCTGATGGAGATCAGGCAGGATTTAAGGAGAGCAAGGCTGGGTGCGGTGACTCACGCCTGTAATCCCAGCAATTTGGGAGGCCAAGGTGGGAGGATCACTTAAGCCCAGGGCTTTGAGGTCAGCCTGAGCAACATGGCGAGACCTCGTCTCTACCAAAAAAAAAAAAATTAACCAGGCATTGTGGTGCACTCCTGAAGTCCCCGCTACTCAGGAGGCTAAGGTGGAAGGATCTCTTGAGTCCAGAAGGTGGAGGCTGCGGTAAGCCATGATCATACCACCACACTCCAGCATGAGTGACAGAGTAAGATTCCTACTCAGAAAATTTTTTTTGAGTTGGAGTCTCACTCTGTCGCCCAGACTGGAGTGCAGTGGCCGCTCCCGGCCACCACAGCCTCGACCTGCTGGGCTCCGGCGATCCTTCCACCTCAGCCTTCCAAGGAGCTGGAATTACAGGTGTGCACTACCACACCCAGCTAATTTTTTGATTTATTGTAGAGATGAGGTCTGGCCAAGTTGCCCAGGCAGGTCTCGAACCTGCGGGCTCAGGCAATCCACTTACCTCAGCCTCCCAAAGCACGGGAGTACAGGCTGAGCCACCGAGCCTGGCTCAAAAAATAAATTTAAAAGCCATCCCCAAAAGAACCGGGAGGGAAGTCCTGGGCCCCAGAGGCAAGAATGAGGGAATGCTCCTCCTGGGTTTGAGGCGCTGGGCATCACGACCTTCCGGGCTACCCTGAGCTCCTGGCGGTCACGTGGGGCATTCTCCCACCTTCCAGGCTTTTCTTGTCTGGGACTTCCAGGTCTAGCATCGGTAGGAGGGATGATCTTCCGATCTGCAGCTAGCACATCCCTCATGATTACTGGAAAAGGGACGCAGATGGTCCCCAGCCACCAGCTGCTCCCTGGGGGTGGGAGGGCTGATCTACCCACCTCCCATCAGCCCTGGTCTGTCCCCAGCCGGCAGTTGCTGTCCAGCTGTTTCAGAGCCTGGAGGCACTTGGTGCAGAGGCAGTGGGCTATGTCAGCGGCGATGGCGCTGGGCCGCCGGCAGCTGTTGCGAAAGGGTCTTCGGGCGCTGCGGTGGGCCCTGTGGCTCCGGGAGGCCCAGCTGGAGGCAGCGTGGAAGCGATACGAGAAGGCCCTGCTGGCCCGGAGCTTCCAAGAGGTCAGGGCTCTCTGGGGTGGGCCAGGGGAGGTGGGAAGCACTCGTGTGTCTGGGGAGGAGACCCACTGGGCATAGGTTACGCCTCATGAGTGATCTGCAGCACTGGCATCAGCACTGCCTAAGTTCAAATCTACCTCCACCACTTTCTTGCTGTGTGACCTTGAGCAAGTTGCCTAACCTCTCTGTGCCTCAGTCACTTTATCTCTAAAATGAGGTACTAACAGTACATACCTCTCAGGGCTGTTGTAAGATTAAATGAATGGATGTAAGGGACTCGGCCCTTCCTAGCACATAGCAAGCTACTCTGTCAGTGGCTGCTATTGTTAATTAGTGGTTTGCCAGTGAGGACTGGGCAAGAATGTCTGCGTTCTTCCCTCCTTGGGAAAGGGGTGCCCTAGGAGCGTTCAGCCCCCGGTTTTGTCTCCCCAAAAAAGCCCTGCCTCTTGGGACCGTCTCCATATTCATTCACTCGTTCCCAAAGAAGCAGGGTAGCCCAGTGGTGAAGACGTCAGACTTTAGCGTCTGACTCCTGCTTCCACCCCTGCCTGGTCTCCCTTGGGAGGGCACATTCGAGGCCGACATCCCTGTTCCCCTTCTCCCTTGACCCAGTGGAGACAACTGACTCTACAGCAGAAGCGAGGGCGGCACTGCACCCCAGCTGGGTCGGGATGCCCACTCTCCAGGGCCGGCCCTGGCCCAGACCCCTCCTTTGGAAGAAAGGCAGCGGTGGACTCCCTCCAGAGGCCTGGGCTGGAGCACCTGAGGTGGGTCAGTGTGGCCTGGGCCCCAGTGGCCTTCCCTCCCCCACTTCCGCCTTGCTGTCCCCACTTCCCCTCCCCCCCAAGAGTGTGGGGATGAAAGGAGCAGGGGAGGACAAAGACTGGTGTAAAAGACGTCCAGGCGCCACCACTTACAGCTGTAAACACAGCCCCGCAGCCCACGTGTTCGGCAGCGAATGACAGCTTGACCGCGTGGTGAACAGTTTGGTAGTCATTCCTTACGATGTTCAGGAAGACTCCAGAAACCTCCTTCCCACTCTTTTTTTTTTTTTGAGTTGGAGTCTCACTCTGTCGCCCAGACTGGAGTGCAGTGGCCGCTCCCGGCCACCACAGCCTCGACCTGCTGGGCTCCGGCGATCCTTTCTCCTCAGCCTTCCAAGTGGCTGGAACTACAGGCGCACGCTACCATGCCCGGCTAGTTTTTGATTTACTGTAGAAATGAGGTCTCACCCAGTTGCCCAGGCGGGTCTCGAACCCGCAGGCTCAGGCAATCCACTCACCTCAGCCTCCCAAAGGTGCGGGATTACGGGCTGAGCCACTGAGCCCGGCTAAAAGTGTGTTAATGAACTTGAAAGCTTCAACCTCCTCACGTCCCCTTCTCTGGATATATTTTTATGGATATTTTTATAGCATTGTTAAAGACAGGAAAAAGCCAGGTGCAGTGGCTCACACCTATAATCCCAGCACTTTGGGAGGTGGAGGCAAGAGGATTGCCTGAGCTCAGGGGTTCGAGACCAACCTGGGCAACTTGGCGAGCCCTCATCTCAACAATAAATCAAAAAAATAAAAATTTAGCCTGGCGTGGTAGCACGTGCCTGTTGTTCCAGCTACTTGGAAGGCTGAGGCGGAAGGATCGCCAGAGCCCAGCAGGTCGAGGCTGCGGTGGCCAGGAGTGGCCACTGCACTCCCGTCTGGGTGACAGAGTGAGACTCCAACTCAAAAAAAAAAAAAATTATCCAGGCATGGTGGCACACGCCTGTAGTTTCAGCTCGTTGGAAGGCTGAGGTGGAAGGATCGTCTGAGACCAGCAGGTTGAGGCTGTGGTGACCCTGAGCAGCGTGACAGTTGCACTTCAGCCAGGACGATGAAATGAGACTCCAACTCAAAAAAAAAAAAAAAAGAGGACAAGAAAAAATAGCACAACAATGTTAAGTTAAAAAGATAAGGAAGGAGCCGGTTGTGGTGGTAGTGCCTGTAAGTCCCAGATACTTGGCAGGCTGAGGTGGGAGGGTCACTTGAACCCAGGAGTTCAAGGCTACAGCGAGCCATGATTGCACCACTGCACTGCAGCCCGGGCAACAGAGCAAGACCCCGTCTTAATCAATCAATCTAATATTTTTTTAAAAATAAGAAAAAGTAGTATCTAAAATAATTCTTGGCCAGGTACAGTGGCTTACACCTGTAATCCCAGCACTTTGGGAGGCCAAGGCAGGAGAACTGCCTGAGGCCAGGGGTTCAAGACCATTTTGGCCAACGTAACGAGACCCTATCTCTGTAGTAAATAAATAAATAAATAAATAAAATATTTCCCCCCAGCCACATAAAACAGTACCTGGAAAAAAGATTGGAAGGGGAAAAAGTCCTAAAATGTTGCTCAGTGTGAATGAACTTAACACTACTGAACTATACACTTTCTGAACAAGTTGGTACCAAAAATATGGCTCAGATGGTAAATTTTCTGTCATGCATATTTTACCACAATCAGCAAGTTAAAAAAATAAAAAACTTTTTAATGGGAATCTCACTCTGTTGCCCAGGCTGGAGTGCAGTGGCACCGTCACGGCAATCATATCCTCAACCTTCTGGACTCAGGAAATCCTTCCACCTCAGCCTTCCAAGTAGCTGAAACCACAGGTGTGCACTACCACGCCCAACTAATTTTTTTGAGTTATTGTAGAGACAAGGTCTCACCAAGTTACCCAGGCTGGTCTTGAACCCCTGGGCTCAGGCAATCCTCTGGTCTCTGCCTCCCAAAATGCTGGGATTACAGGTGTGAACCACTGTGCTTGACCAAAATAAAATCAGATTTCATTTTAAAATGCTGAATAGTGCTTCTCCCTGCGGCAGTGGAGTTGAAGTTAGTTATTTTCTTCTTCATTTTCCCAGTGTCCACTGCAGAGTTATATTGTTTTGTTCTTTTTTTTTTTGAGTTGGAGTCTCACTCTGTCACCCAGGCCAGAGTGCAGTGGCATGCTCATGGCCACACCAGCGACAACCCGCTGGGCTCAGGCAATCCTTCCACCTCAGCCTTCCAAGTACCGGAATTACAGGCGTGTATCACCACACCCAGCTAATTTTTTGATTTATTGTAGAGATGGGGTCTCACCAAGTTGCCCAGGCTGGTCTTGAATCCGCGGACTCAGGCAATCCTCTCACTTCTGCCGCCCAAAGTGCTGGGATTGCAGGAGTGAGCCATACCACCCAGCCCTTGTTTTTTAAAATGAACAAATATATTTAGACAATTATTTAAGTGATATTCAGTTTAATAAGTGATATTCAGTTTGTTGCTAAAAAAAAAAATCCAAATAATATTGAAGAGAATAAAGCAAAAACAGACCTCCCCAGCCCAATAGCTTTATCATCGGGAATCCAATGACCTGTCTGGAAGCAGGTTGTAGCTCAGCACTCCTACTCCCGAGGGCAGACTGCACCTGCCTCTGGTGGGGGACACAGGCTGGGACCACGCGCCCCTCCTCAGCCCAGGACATCAGCTTCTCTCTGGGCAACTTCACTCTTAGTCCAGGAAGTCTCAGGGAGGAGGAGGGAGCCCAGCAGATCCTGTCACATCCTGGGGAGAGACCAGATGGCACAGACGAGAGAATCCAGACCCTGCGGGCCCTGCAACAACTGGCTGGTGAGATGCTAGGGTGCTGGGACATGGACAGAGGGAGCTGGGCCAGGCGGGGAGAGGTGGGGGAGTCCTGAAGGAGTGGGGTGACCCCTGCAAGAAATTGTGCCCATTTCACTGATGGGGAACTGAGGCACGGAGAAGTCAAGTGACCAGCTTGAGGACACACAGCTTGAGGTGCACATCCTGCATTTGAGCCACAGATGCTGACCCAGTCCCATCCCAGGGGCTTGAGTGTTGGAACTAGATGTCACTTACTCAGAGATAGGAGCGACTGGAGTCCCAGGTGTCATCACTGCTCCTGGCTCTGATCCTCCCCTCCCCTCACTCTCTTTTCTTTCTCTCTCCTTCCTCTGCAGCCTTCCTCCTGCAGTGCCATCAGAAGGTTGGAACCAGGCAGGAGAGGAAGGTCCCCAGGGAGGCCACCCGGGTCGCACAGAGGCCCTGGGGGAAGGGGAGCGCTCCCCAGGCCTGGCACTCTCAGGCTGCAGGGGCAGCCTGGGTGACCCCCCTGGGCCTCCGGTCCCCAAAAGCCTGGCAGTGCAGGTAGGAGCCCTCTCCCCTTTAAGTCAGCTCTTGAGGCCTTCTAGTACTGAGAGACAAGGATGCAAATGAGAATGCCAAGAACTGCCATTGACAGCATGGCTAAGGCTTAGTCATGCATGCCGGGAGCTGGGACTTGTTTAAAAGCAAAGCTTAGTCTGGTCTCCCACTTCTTGTGGTGGCTCCTGTGGCTGGTGGGGGAACAGACAGGAAATTAGCAATCACAAGGGTTAGCCTTGTGTTTGTGATGGTGTTGTGATGGTGATGCTGGGTAGGTGGAGGGTATTGCTCTATGGGGTCTTTGAATCAGCCACAGAAAAGAATTTCAGAACAAGTCCCAAGAGTAGTTTAAGACGGATTTTATTAGAAAGAAAAAGGCATGCTCAAAGGACATGGGTGCCTTAAGAAAAAGGACATGTGCTTGCCTTTGACAAAAAGCTTTACATAACTTTACCGTGATGATTAAGCAAACCATGAGCTAAGAGAGGTGGGCTGCAGGTGTCTGGTCATGAGTTTTGATTACTATAGCTCTAAAGTCTCAAGGACCTTCTAATTAAAGTTAATGCCTGACTAGACTTGGGCTTTTCTTAGAACATCATGTCTGTGTTTTGGGTAACTCTCTATTGTTTCCGTGATTTACTGCACTGGTAGATTCACATTCCAGCCCACAAGGTGGTCAGGTTTGATGTGGCTGGTCAGTTAGGTGAAGGTCGTGTACCAATACGAAAGACGTCTGAACACTGACCCTATTTTAATTTAAATCTGCCTACAAGAAACTTATCTATGTCAAACCTGCACCAAATAACCGGCCTTAGTGACAAGAAACTCAGATCTGTGCATTCCTTTTATTTCCCCTGATAGTTAACTTTTTAAAATTATTATTGTTATTTTTGAGTTGGAGTCTCACTCTGTCACCCAGACTGGAGTGCAGTGGCATGCTCACAGCCACTGTAGCCTTGACCTGCTGGGCTCAGGTGATCCTTCCACCTCAGCCTTTCAAGCAGCTAGAACTATGGGCATGCACCACCATGCCCGGCTAATTTATTTATTTATTTATTGTAGAGATGAGGTCTCACCA
>NW_007251187.1:181384-183360 GCF_000164805.1 Carlito syrichta | reverse complement strand
CACACACACACACACACACACACACACACACACACACACAAACACCACAATGACTATTTTTGTCTTACACCAAAGTAGAGCAAGTTGGTTAATAAACCTCAGTATACCGGCCGGGCTCAATGGCTCAGCCTGTAGTCCCAGCACTTTGGGAGGCTGAGGTGAGTGGATTGCCTGAGCCTGTGGGTTTGAGACCAGCCTGGGCAACTTGGTGAGACCTCATCTCTACAATAAATCAAAAATTAGCCGGGCATGGTAGTGCACGCCTGTAATTTCGGTTACTTGGAAGGCTGAGGCAGAAGGAAATGAGAGCCCAGTAGGTCGAGGCTGCGGTGGCTGGGAGCATGCCACTGCACTCCAGTCTGGGCAACAGAGTGAGACTCCAACTCAAAAAAAAAAAAAAAAAAAAAACCTCAATGTACTGATCACCCAGGTCCCACAGATCAATCTCCCAGGAAAGCTTGTTTTTTTGTGTCCCTCAAATACTTCCCCCTCCAAATTGTCTTTAGGCAGGTGCCATACCTTATACCATTTCACTTATAAATGTTTTTGTATGCATTTCTAAAAGATAAGGACCTTTTAAAAAACATAACCAAGGCTGGGCATGGTGGTTTACACCTATAATCCCAGCACTTTGGTAAACTGAGGTGAGAAGATTGCCCGAGCCCACAGGTTCGAGACCAGCCTGGGCAACTTGGTGAGACCTCATCTCTACCATAAATAAATAAATAAATAAGCCGGGTGTGGTGTGCGCCTGTAGTTGCAGCTACTTAGAAGGCTGAGGTGTAGCTGGGTTCGGTGGCTCAGCCTGTAATCCCGCGCCTTTGGGAGGCTGAGGTGAGTGGATTGCCTGAGCTTGCGGGTTCGAGATCTGCCTGGGCAACTTGGCGAGACCTCGTCTCTACAATAAAAAAAAATAAAAAATAAAAAATTAACCGGGTGTAGTAGCATGTGCCTGTAGTTCCAGCTACTTGAAAGGCTGAGGCGGAAGGATCACCAGAGCCCAGCAAGTTGAGGCTGCGGTAACCGGGAGCGGCCACTGCACTCTAGTCTGGGCGACAGACTCCAACTCAAAAAAAAATGGAAGGCTGAAGTGGAAAGATTGCCTGAGCTCAGCAGGTCGAGGCTGCGGTGGCCTTGAGCGTGCCATTGCACTCCAGCCTGGGCAACAGAGTGAAACTCCAACTAAAAAAAAAAAGAAAAAAAAAAAACCATAACACCATTCTTACATCTAAAAAAAGAACAGTGATTCCTTAATAACCAAAAATATCTGTTCCGTATTCACATTTTCAGTTATTTCGCAAATTTCTATTGTTAAGAGTTTGTTGAATTGGGATTTTTTTTTTTTTTGAGTTGGAGTCGCTCTGTCGCCCAGACTGAAGTGCAGTGGCATGCTCCCGGACACCGCAGCCTCCACCTGCTGGGCTCCGGCGATCCTTCCGCCTCAGCCTTCCGAGTAGCCGGAATTACAGGCATGCGCTACCATGCCTGGCTGATTTTTTGATTTATTGTGGAGATGAGGTCTTGCTGCCCAGGCGGGTCTCGAACCCGCGGGCTCAGGTAATCCATTCACCTCAGCCTCCCAAAGGCACGGGATTACGGGTTGAGCCACCGAGCCCGGCCCACTGGCGTAATCTTCCCTGGGAACTTTTTTTTTATTTGGGGTCTCACTCTGTTGCCTAGGCTGGAGTGCAGTGGCATGCTCATGGCTTATGGCAGGCTCAACATCCTGGGCTCAGGCAATCCTTCCACCTCAGCCTCCCGAGTAGCTGGAACTGCAGGCATGTGGCACCACACCCAGCTCATTTTTAATTTTTTTTTTTTTTTTTGTAAAGATGAAGTCTCGCTGTGTTGTCCGGGCTGACCTTGAACTACTGGGCTCAAGCAATCTTCCCGCCTTAACCTCCCAAAGTGCTGGTATTACAGGTGTGAGCCACTGTGCCTGGCCTCTCTGGGAACTTTTTTTTTTTTTTTTTTTT
>NW_007251187.1:175363-180486 GCF_000164805.1 Carlito syrichta | reverse complement strand
GCACTCCAGTCTGGGCGACAGAGTGAGATTCCAACTCAAACAAAACAAAACAAAACAAAACACAGGAAAGTGACCTTGGCCGCGGTTCAGAGGCGATGTGAAGGAGTAGTTACCCAGTGGAGGGCAAGCAGAGGGGACAGAGTGTGGTGCCCTCTGCCTGGGAGCGAAGGACTTGAGGCCCGGGGTGGAGATGAGGTCCAGATCACGTAGGTCCTTGTTGCTGTGGGGAGGAGCTGGAGTTCCCTCGTAGAGCAAGGGGGTGGCTGCTGGAGGACTTGGCAGGGCAGTGGGATGATTTGAGACAGAAAACACCACTCTGGCTACCGAGTGGGGACTGGCTGGAGAGGCCAAGAGCAGAGGCAGGTCGGAGGCTGCTGGGCCCATCCAGGCACCCAGAGGTGACGGTGTCGCGGCTGAGCAGCTGGCATACCATGCATCCTCAGAGCAGATGAGAAAACAAAGGCTCAGGGAGGTGGAGTGGCTTGCCCCAGGTCTCAGTGGGGGGTCCGGCTTCCATGGAGGAATCCGGCCCCAGCAGCTGAGGTCAGCAGTCCTTGAAGTGGACACGGTGCTTTCTCTCTGCTTTCCCAGGTGCTCTGGGACCCGGTACCAGGACCACCTGGCTGACTGCCGGGCGCAGACCCTGAGGACATGCCTGGGGCGGCGGGTGCAGATGAAGCAGCTCCCGGCCTCAGATGGCGCCAAGGTGACCCAGCCGTCCCTCTGCCAGCAGAAGGCGGGTGAGCGAGTGGTGTGCCATGGGACTCCCTCTTTCGCGGGCCCCCGTTGAATGTGGTGAAGTCTGAGATGGGAGGTGGTAGAACTGGGGCTTTCTGGGAGGGCCGGAAGGGGCCCCCGGAGCGGGCAGACCTTGGCTGGGCTGCATCCCACCCCCCAGAGACAGACTGCTCCGTCCCCTCCCACTGCAGGCTTCCTGAGCCCTGGGTACCCACTTCCCACGCTGCCCTTGAAGTTCCTGGTCTGATGGGGGACACAGCCTTGTCCCCACCCAAAGACTGATGGGGGAAGATGAGATCTTTGAGGCCTCCTGGAGGGGAGGGTTTGAAGGAGGTGGGGGATGGGAGGGCCCGTGAAGGGAGAGGTCCTCAGGGGACCCCGTATCCGCAGCTACGATGACTCGGGGCAGAGGAGGTCAGGACACACGACTGACTCACCTCTCGGCTGCTCCTCAGGGCACGTGACCCTCTGCAGCTCAGCCCCTGGAGCTGCCTCAGCCCGTGGCCTAGGGACAGTGCCCCAGGCCTCTGGGCTGCCCCCAGAGCACGGCAGGGGCTCCCTACAGGAAGCCTACCGGAGACTGGCCATCCACCGGGCGCTTCTGCTCTGGAGGATGCGGCTCTCTCAGCGCCAGCGTGCCAAGTAGGTGTCCATGAGCTTGTGACCTGGGATTGGGCCTGGGGGACACAGGGTGGACACAGGAGCGGTGGTCAGAGTCTAGAGGGATGCCCCATAGGGCACAGGTCACATCCTGTTCTTCCCTGTGGCCCCACTTTGGGCCTGGCACACTGTGGTGCCCAGCAGATGCCAGGTCCAGGAGGCGGCCTAGCGACACTGAGACAGTGACTGAGCACAGAGCCGTGGGGTCCTGGGGCTGCCAGGGACCCAACAGGATGACCGGTACCTGGGTGGAGCCCATCTCCCTGCCAGTGCCAGCCCCCGGTGGCAGGAACCGCATCTGGCTCCTCACTGCTGTCTCCCCAGCACCAGTAGGTGCCCGGCAAGTTGTAGGCACAAAATAAACACGGTAAACGCATAAGGGAAGGAACCAAGGGCAGAGCCTGTCCCCTCTCCCCCAGTGCCTCATTACACAGCTAGAGACACTGAGGCCCAGAGGTGGAGTAGCTCGCTCTGAATCAGTGTGAATCAGGGGCAGGAAGGTCCCCGTGGTGAGACCTCCTTGGTGCTGCCTCTACCCAGATGGTCCTTGCTGGGACTCAGAGCCTGGAGTGCAGGATGTGGGCCATCGAGCGGTGGCTGGGAGCTTCCCTGACAAGATGTCAGAGGAGCGGAAGCCAGCAGTTGCAGGGTTAAGAATTGCCCTTGGCCGGGCACGGTGGCTCACACCTGTAATCCTAACACTTTGGGAGGCCGAAGTGAGAGAATTGCCTGAGCCCCACAAGACCAGCCTGGGCGACTTGGTGAAACCTCATCTTTACAATAAATCAAGAAAAATTAGCCAAGGGTGATGACGCATGCCTGTAGTTCCAGCTACTTGGAAGGCTAAAGTGGAAGGATTGCCTGAGCCCAGCAGGTCAAGGCTGTGTTGGCCATGAGCGTGCTACTGCTCTCCAGCCTGGGTGACAGAGTGAGACTCTGACTCAAAAAGGAAAAAAAAAAAAGAATTCTGTCCCTCTACCCTTGAAAGCCGCATACCTGGCATCTGTCATGCCCACTCCTGCTTGGTCCATTTGGACCCTCAGTCTCTTTCAATGCATCCCTAGAACTCCAGGAGAACTCAGTTCATCATGATCCTTCAGAATGTAGTCCTCCCTTCCCCAGTCTGCCCTCTGGCCCTCGGGCATCAGGGCGCAATCCAAGCCTCTCTGTAGCGTACCCAGGACCGCCCTACTGGCCTAAGATGCGTCCCAGGTCTGCTGCTGTTTGGTGTTTAAGGAAATGACCTCCCCCCGGGCCTCTGTATTCTTATTTTTGTAACTGAGTGGAGGCCAAAGTACTATTGTGACTGTGGTAGGGACTCTGGAGTCTGGAGTCTCTGGGCCTGGGGCTCAGCTCCACCCTGGTCAGCTTCATGGCCCCGCCCCTGTCCTGGGGCGTGGCTAGGACCAGCCAGGTGACCCAGGCAGAGCGTCAGCCTTGGCTGCTCCCAGAGTCACCTGGGAGCTCAGGAAAAGCCCGGAAGCCCAGGCCATACCCAGACCATTAGGTCAGAATCTCAGATGGGACCCTGGTGGGCATCGGTACCATGAAGCCCCAGGGATCCCCGCGTGTGGCCTGATTGGCAGCACAGAGTGCCCTCCCAGTGTCACCTGTCATGAGCACCTTTCCAAGGGTCCAGGGTGGGGCATCCCTCAACCAGGGCCTGAGGCTGGGCTCTGGGACTCACCTTTCTCTTCTGTAGTTCCTTCTTCCAGGGTATGCGGCGGCGGACACTATGGCACAGCCTGACACGGTGGCGCTTGAGGACACGAGGTCCAGGCACTCCGTCTGGCTGTGCCAAGACTGCCTCGGCCCTGAAGCCACGGGGCAGTGTCCCAGGAGGGGAGCCCTCGCTGGACAGCAGCACATCCCTCAACTGGCTGGAGAAGGTGAGGGGGAGAGTGTGGGAAGGCACTGGACCGAGGGCAGGCAGGTGGGTGGTAGGGGGTCTGGGGCACCCAGGACTGCATATTCCTTCCCCAGGCTCCCAGGACCCCCAGCCTCCTGGAGACCCTCTGGGCGAGCTTTCAGTGGGCAGCTAGGCGGCGGCAGCAGGGACGGTGCCTTCTGCTCTGGCAGGCGCGGACCCAGCAGTCCCGGGGCGCAGCGAGGTGGTGCAGGCGCACCCTCCAGAGGCGGTAGGGATCCTCCCAGGATGCGTGGGCCATGCTGCTGCCTCTGTGGACTCTCTGTTTCCTGGCTCTGTGTCACCACAGCATCCCCTTGGGTTCTGCCCGCGGGGGGGTGGCCCCTGCAGACCCCAGGCAGCCTGGCCCCTGGGCTTCGTTCCTTGCTCCTGTCCTCCTACCCGATTCCACTGAGAGTGCGCAGGGGAGAGGCTCTCTGCTGGGTCACTGTTGCTCTTGGAGACCACGGCTGTGGTTCATTCGTGTTTTCTTCTTTTTTTCCTTTTAATTTCTAATTCATTTTTTATTCATGATATGTGTGCATCATAGTCTCAAGTTGTTCAAGGAAGTCATTCAGGCCGGGCTTGGTGGTTCAGCCTATAATCTCAGCACTTTGGGAGGCCGAGGCGAGTAGATTGCCTGAGCCCACAGGTTCGAGACCAGCCCGAGCAACTTGGCGAGACCTTGTCTCTACAATAAAATAAAAAATTAGCTGGATGTGGTAGCGCGCACCTGTAGTTCCAGCTACTTGGAAGGTTGAGGTGGAAGGATTGCCTGAGTCCAGCAGGTTGACGCTGGCGTGGCTCTGAGTGTGCCCCTGCACTCCAGCCTGGGCGACAAAGTGAGACTCCAACTCCAACTCCAAAAAAAGAAAAAAGAAAGGATGTCACTCTATTTACGTTTTTTCATTCATAGCACAGTGCGTAAGAGTTGGTCAGCCTGGGTTCTAATCCCAGCTTAGCCCCTCACTGGCTGTGTCATCTTGGGCAAGTTGCTTAACTTCTCTGTGCTTCTGTTTCCCTATCTGTAAAATGGGGTAATAATAATACTCACTCCAATAGGGCATCAGTGAGATAAGAGCACATACATCCCCTAGCACACTGCTTGACACACAGTAAGCACTCAGTCCGTAGCAACATGGCTAGTGGCTGAGCACTGGACTTGGCATTGGAGGTCTAGAGTTCCAGACCTAGCCTCACCACCTGGTGTGACCTTCAGAGAGGCGTTTGGCCCACCCCCAACAACCCAGGGAAGTGGGGCTGGGCTGGTCTGGGGGACTGTGACCATCCTCACAGTGGACACTTCCTTTCTCAGCATCCTCCTCTGCTGGAGCCACTGGGCGGCAACCCGAGGGTCCCGGAGAGAGCTGGCCGCCCACTGGGCCTGGGACAGGAGCTGCAGGACTGTGCTGGGCCTGTGGCGGCGACGGCTGGCACAATGGCAGGAGGCGCAGCGGTGGGCCCAGGAGCGGGACCGGCGAATGGCGCAAGACGCCCTGCGCCACTGGCACTCCTGCTGGCAGAGTGAGTCGGGGACCGGGCCGGGAGCACCCCGGGTGAGGAAAGGGTTAGGGTTAGAGACCCAGGGCACACCCAGGACTGGGGTACAGAGTGGGACCCTGCAGTCTTGCGTTTGAGTCCCTGCTCTTCCATTCCCCAGCTGCGGGGACCTTAAACAAGGCTCTTTTTTTTTTGAGTTGGAGTCTCACTCTGTCGCCCAGTCTGGAGTGCAGTGGCAGGCTCACGGCCACCCCAGCTTCAACCTGCTGGGCTCCAGCGATCCTTCCGCCTCAGCCTTCCAAGTAGCTGGAACTACAGG